>NW_007255840.1:303508-361399 GCF_000164805.1 Carlito syrichta | reverse complement strand
CCAACTCAAAAAAAAAAAAAAAAAAAGATACAGTGCCTCACTTAAAGACACAATGCGGCAACTGTATTAAACAAGCAAACAAACAAAAAATGAAACCTATCCCTCTGCTGTCCTCAGGAAACCCACATCACTTCTAATAATATTTATTAAGCTCAATGTAAAAAGGTTGGAGAAAGATATGACACATGACAATAGAAAAGACTAGACATCACTGTTCTTGTATCATATCAAACAGATCAACAACATTAAAAAATTAATGAAGGGAATTACATAATGATATAGAATGCAATCCAACAAGAAGTATTAACTGTCCTAAATATACACACAGCAAGCATTGGAACACCCAGATTTATAAAACAATTACTGCTAAACCTAAGAGAAAATCCTTACATAGTCATAGAGGGGCATTTCAGCATCCTACTAACAGCTGTAGACAGATCATCAAGTCAGAAGACTAAAACATAAATCCCGGTTTTAAATTAGACACTAAGCAAACTAGTAGCTATCCACAGGCCTCTTCACCCAGCAACCACACAATATACATTCCTCTCATCTGTACATGAAGCATACTCTCAGATCAACCCCATTGCCAGTCATACTCCTTAATAGTAACTGCACAGTGGAGCTAAGCCCCATGGGGGCATGCCCCCAATCAAGTGACCAAAGTGAAAATCATCAGTATTTGCACAAATCACATGTTATCTGCCAAAACTCAACAAGAAGGACATGGCATCACTTCTGTGCTATTCCTGCCTAAGATGCAAGACGTGAAACTATTCAAGAGGGAGCATCAGACGCACCTACTCTTAGAGACAGTTTACCCAATGATGCTTATCCCTTTCAAAATGTTATAAGGATCAAAAAGACTGAGGAATGTCCCAGACTAACGCAGATTTAAGAGACACACACACAAGCACAACACTAGATCCTGAACTGAATCCTTTTACTACAAAGTTTGATTTGGGGACAAATAATGAACCTTGGGGAGGGTCTGGTGATTAGATGACAGTAATATTTCAGGGTTAATGTTCTATTCCAAATAGTTTTCTTGTGATTCGTAGGAGCATTTCCTGATTTTAAAGTGATATTCTCTGCTGTATTCAGAAGTGGTAGGGCATCAGTTTGGTAGCCAACTTTCAAATGTCTCAAGGGGGAAAATATGTGACTTGTATTGAACTTGCAACTTTTCAATAATAAAAATGATAATTAAAATGAAGGAAGTTCATATAGTTGGCTCCTATATCTTTGACATATCCCATCAGTATTTTTATTTAAGGATGCATTTAACTTTGGGCACCACACAATAATTTAGATTTAAATTGGACATTTTCTGTCCCAAACCTCCAATATATCATTGGAAGAAAAATCACAGATAAAAGATCATTTTTTCTTTTGTTGGAGAATGGTTTTAGGAAACAAAATCTGGGGGCTGTATATGATCCTGGCTACCAAGTATACTTTTTTCTAGGCCTTCTTAGCCTACAGAGAAAGAAAACATATGTGTGTACATTAACCAGTATATATACACATTTCCATAAACACATGCAACATGTATTCATCTATATATGAATATGCGTACATTCACACTTATGTCTCCAAGTATAATGTAAATAGATTGTTCTAGTCGCATCCCCTCCCTTTTCTGTAACCTCCCTCTAAAACTGTGAGAAGTCTGGCTCACACCATCTGTCAACAAGTTACTTAAATGCTCATTCTCAGTACACATATATAACATTTTCAGAATTGCTAACCCATAATCCCATGAGGAACAACAAGAAATAGTATTTAAATGAAGATTTTTTTTTCCCTCCACTCTTACAGATTCCGTTCATTTCTAAAGTTACTTAGGTAAACAACACTTTGCACTACCTCCTGCAGAAAGGTTAATTAATGTATTTCTAATGGAGCTCAATTCCATTTTGCTATCCCTAATCTCCTAAGTATTTTTCATTTGCATACATAAAGGCTTACTCTCTGTTCTTTAATGTTCTATGCATTTTGGCAAATGAATATTGCTAGGTGTCCATCATTACGGTATCATACAGAGAAACTACTGCATTCAAAAAGAAAAATCCCTTGTGCTTCATATGTTCAATTGTCCCCATCCACCAAGCTTCTGACAACCACTGATCTGTTTCAGTAGTTTTACATTTTTCAGTATGTAATACAAATAAAATAATCATACCATATGGAGACCTTTCAAATTGGGTTTTTTTTAACATAGCATTGTGAATTAAGATTAACCGTTGTTGTCATATGGCTTGATGGCTTACGTATTTTTATTATTAAATTATTTATTACTGACGCTATTGTGCATATTTGCCCCAAGTTGTACATCTATTTACTTATTGAAAGACATGTGAGTTTTTTCTTGCTTTTGAGGTTATTAATAAAGCTGTTATAGTTATTTGTGTGCAAGTTTTTATATTTATATATGCTTTGTAATCAGCAGTGCAAATTCTTAGACGACCATGGTAGGTCATCATTTAGCTTTGAAAAAAACTACCAAACTATTCTACAAAGTACTTGGTCAATTTTGCATCCTCACCAACAATGAATGAAAGTTTCTGTAAATGTGAATACTTCTCAGCAATTTGCTTTGCCAAAACTTTTAAAGACTTTAGTCATTCTAAGAGGTATGTCCTTTTTGTTTTAACTTTGTTTTTCCTGTTGACAAATACTGATGTTGATTGCCTCTTCATGTGTTTATTTACCATCTGTATATCTTTTTGGTAATATATCTGTTTAGCTTTCCTGCTCATTTAAAAATTTTTCTCTCATTATTGAATTATAAATCTTCTTTTTATGTTTTGGAGGCAAGTCCTTTATCATATATATATGTTTTGTGAATATTTTGTGCATACTCTTCTTATTTTCTTTTTTCTCTTATTTTCTTCTTTCTCTTAATGGTGTCTTTTTCAGAACAGAAGTTTTAAATTCAAATAAAGTTTATTTCACCTATTGTTCCTTTTGTGACTTATGTTTTTGACATTAAGTATAAAAACAGCCAGGCTCGATGGCTCAGCCTGTAATCCCGCGTCTTGGGAGGCTGAGGTGAGTGGGTTGCCTGAACCTGCGGGTTCGAGACCCGCCTGGGCAACTTGGCAAGACCGTATCTCTACAATAAATCAAAAAATTAGCTAGGTGTGGTAGCACACACCTGTAGTTCTAGCTACTTGGAAGGCTGAGGCAGAAGGATTGCCGGAGCCCAGCAGGGCGAGGCTGCAGTGGCTGGGAGAGGCCGCAGCACTCCAGTCTGGGCAACAAAGTGAGACTCCAACTCAAAAAAAAAAAAAAAAAAAGTATAAAAACATATCAAACCCATGGTTATATAGATTTTTTATATTTTATATTCTTAGATTTTATAGTTGTGCATTTGAAAGGTCAGTGTTTCACTTTCAATTAATTTGGTATAGCATGCAATATGTGTCCAATTATTATGAGTGTCCAATTATTACAGCTGCATTTGTTGAAAAGACTTTCTTTTCCTTACTGAATTACCTTTGTGCCTTTGATTGCTTGTATCTACTTTTATGCTTTCTATTTTGTTCTATTGATTTTTTTGTCCATTCTTTTACTAATATTGTGTTATTTTATTTACTGTAGTTTTTAGTAGTCTTGAAATCGTGTAATGTAAGTTTTCCAACTTTATTCTTCTTTTTTCACTGTTTAGATGTTCTAGTTCTTTGTCTTTCCATTTAAATTTTAGAATCAGTTTTTTATTATCCACAAATTAGCTTGTTGGTATTTTTATTATGACTGTCATGAATCTGTAGATATTTGTCAATCATAGGTTAGTAGGCATGCATAAAAAAGCAGTGAAACACAATACAAAATAAAATTAATCACAACTGACCCTAACTGACTAGATATTGCTTAGAAGGCAAGAATATCAAAATAGGCCTACCCGGGCTCGGTGGCTCAGCCTGTAATCCCGCGCCTTGGGAGACTGAGGTGAGTGAATTGCCTGAGCCATAGGTTCAAGAACCGCCTGGGCAACTTGGTGAGACCTCATCTCTACAATAAATAAAAAATCAGCTGGGCGTGGTAGCGCGCGTCTGTAATTCCAGCTACTTGGAAGGCTGAGGCAGAAGGATCGCCAGAGGGCAGCAGGCCGAGGCTGCAGTGGACAGGAGCGGCCACTGCACTCCAGTCTGGGCGACAGAGTGAGACTCCAACTCAAAAAATAAATAAATAAAATAAAATAGGCCTCATAACTGCATTTTATATATTTAAAAAGTTATGGCTTTCAAAATATGTACAAATTATAGACATAAAACTCACAAGGTCTGAGTAAAAATAAACACTAGATAAACTTGGTGCTTAATGTTAGATTGGAAAATGCAGAAGAAAGAATAGTAACCTAAAACAGATGAAAGAAACAATAGACTTTTTCTTCAATTATGATAAAACAAAACCTAAGAAACTCAAAGGACTTCAAGCACATGAAAATGAAAGAAAACTGCACCAGTAAATAATAATAAAATTACTCAAACTAATGAAAAAGAAAAAAATCTTAAAATTGCTAACTAGAAGAAAAAATATGTTGAACAGAAATTTGAGAAAAAATGTTAGTGTATCGCTTATCGGGATTATAAGCCATGAACACAAGTATGAAATTTCCAAAAGGCACACAAAGAAACTGAACCCAACAATATATACAAAGGATAATATTTATTGACTGAGGGGTTTGCCTAAAAATCCAAGTGTGGTTTAGCGTTTAAAAATCAATCAATGTAATTTACCATAATAACAATTTTAAAAAGAAAATCCGTATGATTATCATTACAGGTAAATTAAAAGCATTAAAAAAAATCCTTTCTTGAAATTTGCTCTCACCAATCTATGAATAAAGGGAAATTTCCTTAAATTAATCAAAGGAATCTACCAAAAACAATACCTAATCTCATGTGCGGCTGAATTATTTTCTCTTACAGTCATAATCAAAACAAAGATGTTTTTTCTGACTATTTCTATTCAACACTTCACTAGAGATTCTAGATAATATATGAAGGCAAGAGAGAAAAGGTAAAATGCATCTAATTTAGAAATATTTTAAAAGTTATTTTTAGTCACAGATAACATGTTTATTTAGGTAGAAAATTCAGTGGAATCTATAAAAAACTTCTAGAAATAATAAATGAGTTAAGTTTGCAATATTTAACAATATTTACATATATTAAATATAAGCAATTCATATTTAAAATATAAGCTACTATTTACAATGCCATCAAAAACAATATTCATAGAGATAAAGTCACAAAATACATAAAAGACAATATGCATAGAGATAAATCTAACAAAATATATAAAAATCTGTACATTGAAAACTCGAAAATGTTACTGGAAGAAATTTTACAATTACCTAAATTGTTGGCTTGATGTATCATTCCCATGGGTCAGATGACTCAACATTGTTGTGATATCAATTATCTCGAAATTGATCAATAGATTCAACTAAATAGCAATCAAAATTCCAGAGAAATTTTGTCTAGGCATAGACAAGAAGATTATTAAATTTATAAAACTTCAAATGACATAGAATATAATAATCTTTCGATTAACTTGTGAGTTAAGAATAAATTTGGAAGACAAATACCACTTGATTTCAATATTTATTACTAAACTAACATAATCCAGCCCAAGTGATGTTAGTGTAAATATACACAAATAGATCACTAGAAAGACATACAGACTCTATGAATAGATCCTCATACATTTGGACAACTAATTTTCAACATTTATGCTAAAGCAAGTCAGCAAAAAGAGGATGGTTTCTCCAATAAATAGAGCTGAAACAGTTGGCTACCTATATGCAAGCAATCAAACCAAAAATTAAGAAAACAAAAAGTAAAACTTATTCACTTCACATGTAAAGATTAGCTCAAAGTTGACCTGTGACCCAAATAGAAACCTGAAAAAAAAAATGTATAGAATAATTCATAGATGAAAATATGTATGACTTTAGGTTAGATAAAGATTTCTTAGATACAACATGAACAACAAGATTTATTTAAAAAAGAATGAGCTGAGAATGATTTGTCAAATTAATAAAGTCTGCTATTCAAAAACACCATTAACAGAATTAAGACAAATCACATATAATCAAAAATATTTGCCAATCATATATCTGATAAAAGAGAAGTATCTAGAATATACATAAAAACTTTCAAAAATTATAATCATCACAATAATAATCAATACTTTTAAAATAAAAAATGAACAGTTGTTTTACAAAGAAGACATATAGATGACAAATAAATAAAAAATTATTAGTAAGTAAGAAAATAAAAGTTATAACCACGATGAGGTATCACTTACATCCTCTGTAGTGTGGCTCCAATCAAAAAACTGAAATGCCAAGTGTTGACAGGTTATGGAGAAACAGGAATTCTCATATATTGGCAGTGTGAATAAAAAGATATACAGACATTTTGGAAAAGTTTGGCAGATAGGTTTAAATATTACACATAAACCTATAAAATTATTAAGCCATTTGACTCCTAGATATTTACCCTAGAGAGAAAAAATATGTTTACTTCTATGCAAAAGTTTTATATATTAAGTGCAATTTAATTTTTAACAGTCAAACTCTAGAAATATTCCAGATATCTCTTGCAAGAGACTGGCTATACAGATTGCCATATATGTATGCAATGGGACATTGCACAAAAATTAAAAGGGATAAGCTATTCATAAGTATTTCATGGACAAATCTCAAAATAACTATGTTGGATGAAATTAGTGAGAGAAAAAGCATACATATTTTATGACTCTATTTCCATGAAGTTTCAAAAAATTCAAACTAATCTATAGTGGCAAAATAGGTCAATAGATGCTTGAAAATGGGATCCAAGTAGAAATGGAAGGAGCAGCCTGATAAGATTAGGAAGAGACATGAGAAAACTTGAGGGTGATGTGTGTGTTCTCTGTCTCCAAAGTCAGGATGACCTTAAAATATATCCCTATGCCAAAATTTGTCATATTGCATACTTTAAATGTATTCAATTTATTTTAGTTCAATTATACTTCAAAAAAGGTCTTTAAAATATTACAGCAGATTTGGGGACAAATATATCATTCATGTCAATTGATGTAAATGTGCATTACTCTCATGAAAAGTAAATTATTTTCAAATTTTCTCAAACAAGTAAAACACAACTATGTGCTGCACACAGAAGACAAATCGTGGACAAAGTGATTCAGACAAACCTAGACTACAGAGGTAAGAAAATATGCCTGGCATATGCAGAAACCACCACAATTATTCATCGGAAATGAAGTATCAAAAAATTATTAAATTATATCTTATAGCATTCAACGAGAAGAAAATACACTTATCATTGCTAAAAGTCACCGTTCACCTTGATGTATACCTCTGTATCAAGTCACATGTAATCAGAATGATGGAAACAAACACATAAGATAAAGAGAGAAACAGGCAGAAAAGTATTTGCAATAGCAGAATTTAACAGCCCAGGTGTCTTCCATAAAAAGTCAAAATAACAAGGTGAAGTATAAATATATAAAATGCTACTAACGTAATAAAAATGAATTTTGTGAATGTACATATAGATATTATACAACTTTATTAAAGAATAAAGCTTATCTCAGTGTATATAGAACATTATAAAAATTAATCATATATTAAGGCAAGAAAAACTTAAGAATGCCATGTCAGAAATAATACAAACAATATTCTTTAGGTATGGTGCAGCAAACCGAGTTATTAATAGTCAGCTAATACTAAATTTACAGTATTATAAATTTATAAGTATAATTTAGGATAATACTAAATTAATAGTTAATACAAAAAATGATTATTCCATCTGAAAATTGGGGGGAAAGGTACTAAACAATTTTTACAAAAATAAGTTAACATAAACTAAAATTCTAAAATTTTTTAAGTAATACCAAAACACTATATACAAATTTATGTAAAATAATTAAAACAATTACCAAAGAAAATGTAGAGCCTTAAATATTTTATTGATCAATATTAAACAATAAAAATAAATAAACTAAATGCGCACCTCAGCAGCGTAGAAAAATGCCAATTTATATGCAATAAATAGAGAAACATAAAAACTATTTCACAAAAAAGCACTAGGATCTCACGAGTTTCCCAGAAGTTTTTAAGCGCTTCAAAGTCTAGATATTCACATTGGTATTCACTTAAATTTATCTAGAGAATACATCAAATAATGCTTCTAGTTATTTTTGTGTTCACATATAATGTTAATAACTCAAACTGATTAAAATTTCACCAAACTGAAACAAAAGAAAAAAAAAATCAATGCAGCAATCCTAAATAAAATGTTATTCAACAGATTCCAGCAATATATTAGGAAAAACAATATACTGTGGAAATTAACTACAGAAACATAACAGCAGTTTAAAAATTAATTAATTTAATCATCCATTTCTTGGAACCACAATGAAAACATTATTTGAAAAGCTTTAGGAAACATCAATATCTATTCTTATTAAAATCACTTAAACTAAGCATTGATTGTCAGTTATTTAACCTATATCTCACTCTCTAATTCAGCAAAATTACCACATAATTAATGAGGAAACAGGCTTATTTCCACTAAATCAGGGCCAAAGCAAGTCTGCCCAGTTTCTCTAATATAGCTTGTATTTGTTTATCTTTAATATTTTACTAAAAATATGAGCTAATGCTAGCAGATGCTAGGAAAAATATGGCGGCATGATAATTGGAAAATATTTTAAAAGTTTTGATTAGAGGTAGTACAGATAAATATGAAGATGAAAGAACCCTTCCATAAGTGTACAAAAATCAGGGAGTGTATCTCTTGTTCTTGGGTCTCTTCTACTCTGTAAGTTTTTAAGACATTGTGAATAACAATCTGTATACAAACATCTCTACTTCTGCAAAAACAAGATTGTGGCTGTAATTCTACCATAACAGTAAGGTTAAGTGAAGTTTTGTTAAAGCAAACTA
This sequence comes from Carlito syrichta, assembly GCF_000164805.1. Taxonomy (NCBI): domain Eukaryota; kingdom Metazoa; phylum Chordata; class Mammalia; order Primates; family Tarsiidae; genus Carlito; species Carlito syrichta. The sequence goes on along the minus strand of NW_007255840.1, from coordinate 352,431 downwards.
CAAATTATCACATTTACAATAAGGGGAGACAGAACATTTTAGCAGAGACCCTTGAAATTAAACAGCAGTGGATTTAAAAGATGAAGCCCTAAATGCTGCAGTTTCAGAGGTGGCTCTGAATAGAAGCATCAAGTGCTCATTGGACATCCTGACTTGAATCAAGAGAGGACTCATTTGTCCTCTGGAATCAAGCCACAATTCCTGCTTCTCACCCACAGAAGCAGGACAAACAATCCGTATACCCATTACAGCCTTTTTGGACAATATGGCTCTGCAACAATGAAAAAACCATACACAAATATGAAGGAATTTCTGGGAATGATGGATGACTGGCAACCTATCTATCACGGAGGGAAATATGGCAAAGAGATAGTTGGGTGGAAGTACACTTGATGAGGATTGCGAAAATCACCCACCTTCTATGAAGAGAAAGTCATCCATCTCTTATGCACTGAAAGAGGCATGTTCCCACCATCTGAACAATACAACCGCTAAGATGTTCTTGCCCATGTGCTCCAAGGTGACACATGAGTGAATGATCATTGTAGCATTCTTCATAGTAGTCAAAAATATAAAAGTCCCTAATTTTTGACAGGCAAACCAACACTTAAAAATGTTTGTATGATGAAGTACTATGCATTGTGAAATGCATCTATCTATAAAGCTACAGGTATCAACATAGAGAAATCTCAAGAAAAAATACTGTGATGTACAATAAGTAATTGCAGGATGAAACATCTTCTAGGCTAGTATTTATACAAAGTTTAGAGACATGAAAAATAATGCTAGTGTGGTTGTGATATATTGAACACAGTGAAAGGATAAAATGCATGGAAAAGTGAACTATTAATTTCTTGTTGAAGAATTACGATAGATATGAGAATTTAATTAGAAGAGGTACACATAAAATACAAGTGTTTGCAGTTTTTCTTAAGCTGGATACACATATTTTGCTGTTTGAATTAGTGCATAATGCATCTTTAAAAGACATAGTGTAACAACACAATAAGCAAACTATTAAAGTGATTTCTGGACTAAAATAAGATTGTATTTTTTAAAGGTTACTAGAGAGTGTGCTGCACCTAGGATCTACTGACTGGGAAATAACTGAACTCCTTTAAGCATCAGTGCTCATAACCCTGAATGTGCATTGTCCCTGGAACATACGAAATGGGTGTATTAAACAGTGAAACCTACATCCTTTGTACAGAACAGATATAGAACAATGTAATCATATAGTGTATTTTTTAGTTATCTGGGGAAACTGCAGCTATTTCTTTAATTGGAGGTACTCTGGAAATGGTGAGCTTGCAGGGTAAAAGTTGGAAGATAAATTTACCTAAGAGTGGAAAAGCATAAGGTATGAGGTGTAGCTGCACATGAAAGAGTGTTGAAGAAAGAACGAAAAGAAATAAAAAATCTTTTCTACTTAGCTTTTATGCTTAGCCCTCTTCAACTTGATGAGTTTTAAAACAAGTAAATTCAGTCAATGTGTAACTCTCATTAATACAAACGCTATATTGCAAGTGTAAGAACTCGAGAGAGTGCTGAAAGATGCAACTATAAATTATAAAAACATTTTAACATGAAATCAGACTTTTGTTCTTGGAATAAATTGCACTTTGCCATAATCTTAATAGACTGTTGAATTTGAGTTTTTTGAATTAAATTGAATTAAATTAAATTAAAATGTTGGCAACTATATGCAGCGGTAAGATGTATCTGGTGTTTCATTGTTCTCCTGTCAGTTTTTGGTGTCAAGGTTATTCTGGTATTCCTTAGTCAATTAGGAAGTTGTCCAATTTTTTAAATAATACAGAACATGTTCCTTATAAACTTAGGATTTTATAGTCGCTTAAAAGTTTTTTTTTTTCACAATACTATGGATACTGCTTCTCTTTAGTTTAAAAATTTTGACATTAATTAGCCCAATTTGTTTCATAGTTTATATGATTTCTGCTTTTGGTGGATTAAATTTATAAATTCATTTTGCTAAAAAATTATTTCATCTATATGCTCATATTAATCAGTATATTATTATCAATGTGTGCCAATGAACATTTTGGGAGTATATATGTCTTAAGTTTATAAAGTATAATTTTATCATTTTTAATTATCAATTTATTTTATATCCTAGCTAAGAAAAAGGCAGTGATACCCAAATAATTTTATTCTATATTCTTCACAGAAGTTGTTTAGCTTTTAGATTTAAGTAGGTTTGGGGGACAATTTTTAGTCAATTTTGTGTGTGGTGAGAGGTAAAGACTGAAGTTTTTTGTTATTGTTTAATGACTATCTGAGTGTCCCAAATTTTTTTTAAAGATTAACTTTTTTTTTTTTTTTGGAGTTGGAGTTGGAGTCTCACTCAGTCGCCCAGACTGGAGTGCAGTGGCCGCTCCCGGCCACCGCAGCCTCGACCTGCTGGGTCCGGCGATCCTTCCGCCTCAGCCTTCCGAGTAGCCGGAATTACAGGCATGCGCTACCATGCCTGGCTGACTTTTTGATTTATTGTAGAGATGAGGTCTCCTTGCCCAGGCGGGTCTCGAACCCGCGGGCTCAGGCAATCCACTCACCTCAGCCTCCCAAAGACGCGGGATTACAGGCTGAGTCACCGAGCCCAGCTCTAAAGATTAACTTTTATCTGTTAGATAAATTTGACAGTTTTGTCAAAATTTAATTGTCCATATATATGTGAATTTATTTCTAGGACCTCCCTTTATTCTATTCCACTGATCTGTATGTAACATATTATCTTACTTGTAACTGTATGCTAAATTCTGAAATCTGGTATTTTAGGTCACTATGCTTTATTTATTAAATTGTTTTAGGTATCTCAGCTTCTTTAAAATTTCTAAATAATTTTTCAACCTATATGTCAATCCCCCCAAAAATCAGATGGAATTTTGATTTAGATTATATTAATTCTGAAGATAAATTTGGGGAAGATAAAGACTTTAAAATACTATCTCCTCCCATTTGTAAGAGTTGCGGGGGAGGGGGAGTATTTTTCTTAGTCTTCCATACCACTCATCACTTTCACTACTTGCAGAACACTTTTGACACCAACTGTGTGTGGTTCTTCTCCATATGCCAGCAGACATTAGCGGAAAGTCTTACTATTTAACTTATTTCCAGTGCTATCTATCAGGCCATAGCTTCAGATCCCACTTAAGCATTCAGCATCACCAGAATGCATTCCACTTCAGCTGAAAGCTGCAAGTCCCAGGCTGACTTGTGCTTCTGACGAACCTTCACCCTCCAACCTCCAGAGAGGAGAGAGGAACTGAAGGTTTAGTTGATCATCAATGGTCAATGATTTGATGAATCATGACTTTACGATGAAGTCTCCATAGAAACCCAAAAGGAATGAGTTCAGAGTGCTTCTGGGTATGCCATCCTACAGGCATCTTCACCTGTTCAACAATCTAGAAGCACTCAGAACCCATTTCTTTTGGGTTTCACAGATACTTCATTACCCTCTAATCACTAGGTTGGCTCACCTGGATACTAGCCTTACACTGAAGCTATGCAGGAACAAGTGAAGAGCTATCCCTTCAGAGCAAAAAGGTGGTCCTATCACTCAGGAAATTACTAAGGTTAATGAGCTTTGTGTCAGGAACTGGGGTTAAGGAACAAATGGTAAAACAAAAGACTTTCCTAGCACCCCAGGTACAAGGGGTGTTCAGGAGTTCTGCTTTAGATACCAGAGGTATCTATATGGACATATTATATTTATTTATATTTCTTGTTATATCAAAATATTATACTATTTATGAAACTGATACATTCTTCATTTATTTCGTGCTCCTCTATTTTCTTTTAGCAATATTTTGTAGTCAGCTGTGTCTTAGTCTTGCCTGTATTATGTAAACTTATGCCTAAATATATGAAATTTTCTCATTATCAATTGCAATTTGCTTTTTATTTTTAATTAAAAAGTATTATTTTTAGAGCAGTTTTAAGTTCACAGCAAAAGTGAGCAAGAATTACAGACAGTTCTCACATAACCCATGTCCCCACACTTACAGTGTTCTCCACGATCAACATTCCTGCACTAGAGTGATACATTTATTACAACTGATATCATTATCACCTAAAGTCCACAGTCTACATTAGAGTTTGTCTTGGTGCTGTATGTTTTGTTACTTTTGATAAATAAATACCCATCATTGAAGTATCATACAGAAGAGTTCCATTGCCTTGAAAATCCTTTGTGCTCCGTCTATTCACTCTAAATAATAATTTTTTAAATTTAAGCACAATTTCCAATGTTTGATGAATCAACTTCCTTCCAGAACAAACTTCAACAGTTTTTAAAGGACATTGATTATTTATATTGACCTTGTTATGATGTGACTCTGAAAAGCTCAGTGGTTCGTCCTAGTGGCTGCTTTAAGAAATATGTGAGATTTCCCATGCATGTGATAATTTTATCTGAGAATAAGATTTCCTTTCTCAGTAATGTTTTTGTTTTTAGTAAACAAAACTATGATCTTTAGCTTTGGTTACTGTTGTAAAAAGTATACTTTTATTTTATTGTCATTACCCGAAAGCATCTTGTTGGTGTAAAGAAATAAATATTGATTTTGGGGTCTTTAACTTGCATTCTGTATGTTTTAAAAAATTTTTTCATAATTTTATTTTTTCAAGTTATTGCTTAAATCCACAGTAAAGTTGAAAGAATAGTAAATGATGAACACCTGTAAACTCTTCAGTAAAATCCTTCAGTTGTTAATATTTTGCCAATCTATCACAAGTGGTAGATGAACTGTATCACTTATGTGATGAATTCACTCTGTCTCTTCATTCTAGACTACCTTAGCATGTGCCCCTAAGAAAAAGAACATGTATCTACATAAACATACATACTAAAAGATTCAGGAAGTTTAACACTGATTCAATTCTTCTATCTAATATGCCTTCTATATTTAGTTTTCCTCCATTATTGTAATGCCTTCGTTAACTGTTTTGTCGTTTCTTTGTATTTTCAATATTTTGGTTTTGTTTTTACTACAAATTCAGTCAAGGATCACCTATCACATCTATTAGTTCCCCAGTACCTTAAAATTAAAACTAATATTTTACTGGTACTTAAAACTCTAGGCCTCCTACTCTCTCTTCATTTGGATTCATTGGAGGGCCTCCTGTAGAATTTGAACACTTTGCAGGACTGCTACTTAAATAATGTGCCTTTCTCAGTCCATCAGTATAGGAAAGCAAGATCAGTTTATCCCCATATTGGGTAGGATGAATGATCACTTAATTAATGTTGGTGTCTGTTAGACTTCTTGATTATAAATGTGTTAATTTTTTCAGTTTTAAAATTTATAAACTCAAATTTGCTTCATAATATACTACACTAACAAAGAAGGTATAATCAATTTTCTTTTTTTGAGTTGGAGTCTCACTCTGTCACCCAGACTGGAGTGCGGTGGCAGCTCCCGGCCACCGCAGCCTCGACCTGCTGAGCTCCGGCGATCCTTCCGCCTCAGCCTTCCAAGTAGGTGGAACTACAGGCGTGCCCCACCACACCCTGCTAATTTTTTGACTTATTGTAGAGATGAGATGTCGCCAAGCTGCCCAGGCGGGTCCCGAACCCGCGGTCTCAGGCAATCCACTCACCTCAGCCTCCCAAGGCGCGGGATTACAGGCTGAGCCACTGAGCCCGGCAAATTTTCAAATATAAAATATAAAACTTACTTCTGGTTATGCACTTGAATCACTATTAGTTTGCTTGATGGAGTCATGGCAGAAAAAAAAGAAATATGGAAGCATTAGGCAAATCACTAATGACAGATAGCATTTGATGGTGATGAGCTTTTGAAGAACAAAAGTGAAGTAAAGTTACAGGCTATCAACATTGACCAGCAGAAAAAAATAATAGTTTACCAGAATGCAGAAATCATGTGGATTGTCTTCTTAGTTCTTAATGATTGTGTGTACGTGTGTGTGTGCATGTGCGCGTGTGTGCCAGAGAGAGAGAGAGAGAGAGAGAAAATGGGGTTGGGTGACTGTATGGTATGGACATTCGTAAGACTCCCAGTTGATCACAGAAACAACAACAACAAAAAAAACAAAAAACAAAAACGCAGGCTTTAGCTTTATGTCATTGAAGGAGTCAGAACTGGGAAAGTTGTTTTTCTGAATCAGGCACACAGCTCTTCCCATCCCCGAGGAACTCAGCACTGGATTGCAGCTGCCCGCTTCCCTCACCTCCACCCCCAGCACTGTGAACCATCACTGAAAATAAATAAATAAATATTCAAGAACTCACAGATGTGATTATTTTACAAAGTGAAGTCTTACAGACTATTTCACCCTATAGACACAAAATATTTTTATTCCAACTTCAAATACCTCTGAGCAAGAGGCTGCCTTGAGATTTGTAGAGTGTTCCTTAGGTACATGGAGTGAAATCAAAAAATGAAATCAAGCCACACAGTTTGGGGTTTAAAGAATTTTGCTGATTTGATTCGAGTGATGACAGTGAGAGTAAGAACTGTAGTGGTGCGTTCAAACTCACATGCTTCATTTTGCAAACCTTTTAAGGATCCTCTAGATACAGAGTTAAGGTGGGAACCACACAAATAAATAAGAGATTTTAAGATTTTCAGAACTACCTTTTAAGATATCTTTTAAAAGATTGGCAGTATTTTCATAAAAACATGTAACCTTTTAATAAAAACTATGGTGTGTCATTACCACCATATAGTGCTTCTTGTTTACAAAAAGTAATAAGTAACTTTATAATTGAGAAATCTGACATTGTGGGTTATTGACCAAATAACTTACAATTTCTAGTAGATTGTTTTCAGAAGGAAGATCTATGCATGAAATAATGTTGCCAAGAGTAAATGATGTCTCTATACTGACCTACTTCCTAGGTAATGTAGAAAAATCAGTTATTCATATCTTAAATAAAATGAACTCAATATTTTTCCATCAGAATTCCATGGTGATTCTACTTATATTTTAATAATACTAAATACGTAAGAAAGATCAAAACAAAGAGCACTTTTCTTTTTTTTTTTTTGAGTTGGAGTCTCACTCTGTCACCCAGACTGGAGTGCAGTGGCCGCTCCCGGCCACCACAGCCTTGACCTGCTGGGCTCCGGCGATCCTTCCACCTCAGCCTTCCAAGTAGCCGGAATTACAGGCATGCGCTACCATGCCCAGCTGATTTTTTTATTTATTGTAGAGATGAGGTCTTGCTGCCCAGGCGGGTCTCGAACCCTCGGGCTCAGGCAATCCACTCACCTCAGCCTCCCAAAGGCGCGGGATTACAGGCTGAGTCACCGAGCCCGGCTAAAGAGCACTTTTCTTAATGGTCCTTCATCCTGTTAATTCATCCACAAACAAAATTACAAAATCCAGCATATTAAGCTGATGAATAAAATGTGATTGTTATCAAAATCACTAAATACATTTAAATATATATATTTCAGTAAACATGTATTGCCTATCTAGGATATACTGGAGATATGAAGAATAAATAAGACATTATTACTGAAGACCGCATCTTCTCACTTGTCCCCCAACACCCCGGCAAGAGCCTACCACCACGCAAAGAACCAGCAAAATGTGACATATACAATAACTGACATGAGATTCAGAACAAAGATCCCTTCAGGTGAATGGTTAAACTTGGAAGCACTCTCAGCAGGAGTTACATTTGAGTGAAGTATTGGAGAATCCACAGCATTAGCCAAGTTGATGAAGGAGTGAAATGCTTTCCAGGCCAAAGAAAAGTTCAGTGGGCATCAATGCATCAATGCCAGATTGGATGAATTGAAGTGAATTTATGTGTCAAAGTTAAAGTTCAGTTGGGACGTTCTACGCTAGAAGAGCAAATTGATGTAAACTATAAGGAATAGAAGAGGTTTGATATAAATTGAATTAAATTAGAGCAACAAAGAAGTAACACTTTGAGGAAGCTGCCACAAAGATATTTTAACAGAATGTTTTATCGATCTTTTCCTGAAAGTAAGAGAGAAAGAAATGGAAATGTGGATAATACATTATGGCAACGAAGCCACTCACAGAGGTGCAGCTGTTGTGATGACAGTTACCATGTTCCAGCTATTCAGCTGCTAGTAGAGCCCATACATCTTCCCATCAAAACAGAAACTGATTACAGCCTCAAAACATCACCACAAAGACGTGGAGAAAAATATATTCGTTAATATATCTTTTCTAAAAAAGCGTTAAAAATATCACCATGGGACATACAAAAGACTTGCTGAACCTTAACTATAGTTCACATATTTTCTGATTTATACATTTTACTTTGAATTGCATGTGTGTTGTTGGGATGCAGGCTCATGGGTCACTGCTGTCACCAGAAACAAAATCTCTTGCCATCCTCTGTCCAATGTCAAGTATGAAAGCCTCACCTGAGTTGCTACCCTCACTGTGTGTATTTGGATATGAAGAAGAGCTCTTTCCATGTGCATACTGCCCAAAGTGTTGTCAAGAACCCTACAATAGAGGTTTAAGGAGGTTGCAATATTTTCCTCTGTTTCCATGCTAACAAGCTAACCAGTCGGTGTCAGAGACGCAGGCAGAAAACACAAGCATTCTAGGTCAGTGACAAAGGATTTTATTACTTATGTCACCACAGACTGTGTGAGCCTCATGTTCCCATTGGTTTCTTGCCAGCAAGTCTCTTTGGGGAGGTGCAGCATGATTCAGCTGTTGCGGATGCTTCTACCGAGGGTATATGTAAGAGCTTAAGAAACAGAGCTGAGGAAATGGCCAGTTGTATGGGGGTGTGCTCATAATGTGCCCAACCTTTGTTTCAGAGGGAAATGTTATCTTTCTTATACTGATCAGGAAACAAATCTGTTTTCTGCCTAGAAAGGAGATACTATCTCTATCTTCCAAGGCTGTTTGCTATATAAACATCTTCATAATGATATTCTATAGCCAAAGCTGTCTCAAGATTTGCAGAAGCACAGAAATTTATGTAGAATCTTTTCTCGATAGTTGCCTTTAATTCTTCACTACATATCTTACAAAAGTCTGCATATTTTAACCAGGAGATGTATAAAAATAAGCAGGAAAGGTGCAAAGACATTTCACCAAGTGTGTAACTCATACTGTTCCTAGGTGCAATAAGTTTGAAGTTAGAGGTTTTCTCTACCATGATCTCAACAGATGCTTCAGAGGTGGATTAGTTTACACCAGAAGTAAAACATTGATATTGCAGCCATATAGATCTGTGTGATATTGCAAATCTGTTCAGATACTGCTGAGTTTCCAACAGAGAATGTCGAGGTCACCAAATACCCTAAGTACAATACCTAGCTTAGACCATGTGAGGAGATTTAACTACCCTGCATTGTCACAATACTGTCTGCTACTTTTGCTCTAACACGATCCCAAGTACTGCTTCTTCATAATTTAAGATAAAATTTAGAGTAATCGCTATATATCTTCTCTACTCAATCTGCCTACATCTTGTGTGAGAAGCTGCAAACATTTCACAAGGGTTGTATATCAAGGAAGAACATCTGAATTATCTTACAACACAGTACTTTGTGGACAATCATCTTGTTTCTCTTTCCTCTTAAAATTTCATTAACAGAGAATTGACAGCGTGCCAGTGGCCACCCATATCTATTACCCCTGCTCCTCTATGCCCAATAGTTCACATCCTTCTGCAGAGTTGGTGCACATCTGCCTGTGATGCTCTGTCCTCTTCTCTTCAGTCCCAGCTCCTGGTTTCTAGGAACATCTGCTTGAACCTAAGCACTTGTCTCTGCAAAGATCATCAGTGGTTTTCCCTCAGAGCCCGGCTTACATTTATATTATGAAAAGAGTTATTTCAAGGTTTTTGCACATCCTCAAACAGCTAACTTTTCACTTTACCACCTGAAAAAACTTAGTTGCGACTGAGCCTCCCAAGAACTCCTATTGAGCTTCTTAAATAGTCTCAGGTCAGACTTTGAATAACATAATGAAAAATTTTAAGAATTTCCTGGAACAAAGGAACAAAGTTTATGTTGAATTTTTTTTTTTTTTTTTTTTGAGTTGGAGTCTCACTCTGTCACCCAGACTGGAGTACAGTGGCCGCTCCCGGTCACCGCAGCCTCGGCCTGCTGGGCTCCGGCGATCCTTCCGCCTCAGCCTTCCGAGTAGCCGGAATTACAGGCATGCGCCACCACGCCCAGCTGATTTTTTGATTTATTGTAGAGATGAGGTCTTGCTGCCCAGGCGGGTCTCGAACCCGCGAGCTCAGGCAATTCACTCACCTCAGCCTCCCAAAGGCGCGGGATTACAGGCTGAGCCACTGAGCCCGGCTTATGTTGAATTTAAGGGTCTTCAGTCCTGTCCAGAGAGGAGAGGAAAACTTTACAGACATGTAATCATTGTTTCTAAATTTTACTGTTCTCAGATTAAGAAATCTTATTGTCAGTTCGAACCAATTTGTTACATATGCATTTGATGATTTAGTCTAGTTTTGTTCTTCTCTATCTTTTTAAAAGTAAATAACTTTTATAGTTGCTAAGGGACAAAGTGATGATTAATAGCTTCAAAGTAGATTGTTCTAAAGTAAGAGAAACCCAAGTGAGTACAGTATTTTACCCATATCCCAGTGGCGTGCATTCTGTTAGGGCTGATTCTCATTTTCTAATCAAGAAACAGCCTCACAGCCTTAATCTAAATTTACTCTTGTATTAGTTATAGCATCATGTAGATAGCAATGCATAGTCCATGGCCAACTTTCAAGATAGAAAAGTAATTTGGTTTCTCAAACTTTTCTCCCATTTTGCCTAGTAAATTCACAAATGCAGTTTGCCCTTGAGATTGGAATAAATCTTTGCCTTTAACTGAAGCATAAAAGAAATACTGGACTTTTGTATTTTATATAAATAAACTTAATTTTACTTTGTGTCCTCACCTCATAGGCAGAGAAGATATTCAGTTTCAGGTGTGTCCAGGTATTGGGATTGCAACTAGTAAGAGAGTCTTGTGAGCATGTCAGTAAGAAGATGGGAGTCTGATTCTGTCTCAATTATTCACCTTTGGTCCCCCTAAGACACCCATGATCTTGGAAGCACAGCTTCCTCTGGTGCTTTGGTGGCTGTGCTGCCTCTGTAATAAGCTCCTGAGGTAGTTGGTCACCATTCCTCAGTCAGGACCTTCAAATTTTGAACTTTTCCAGATTAATAAAATATTTTTACTTTCTCAGCAGAACCCATCGCTTCCTCTCACTCCTCCTCAGTGATATCCATTCATTATTCTTTCACAGAATAATTGTATTGTTTATTAAGCCCACAGTCAGGATTATTAAGAAGCAGTAAGAATAAGAGTCCATTGTGAACTGAGTTAGACTTCGACTGGCACAGAGTTGACTTGGCATTCCAAAGGAAGAGTGATATCAGGAACTCAGCAGAGTCTGAAAATGAAAAATTACAAAACATGAATAAGAGAATTGGCCAATGCCAATGCAATTGGGTCAACTGTATCTGCTTATTGAACCTTATCAGTGTTAGATGTTTACCCACCCACAGAGAGCAAAAGACATGGGCCCCATCCTTCCTGATGATGATGTTTCAAAAGAATGGCTTTCAGGTTCCTGTGAAAGTTACTCTTAAGTTTAAGGAGATAAATAATATCTAAAAGGGGTAAAAAAAGGATGTGCAACTGTATGTAATTTAAAAAAGCAACAAATGCTCAAAGAAAAGGAGGCCAAGGGCTTGGACAAAGTGTAAATTATTTTGGTAGCCTTGAGTTTTCCAGACAGAAACTCAAGGCAACTGGGTCCTCCCAGAAACTGGGCTGTAAGCTGCTAGGAGTCATCACTCTGGTCAAGGCAAGTCTTCATCAAAAGCAGATACTCTCGTTTTTGAGAACAAAGCAGCTCAGCCATTCTGTATGCCTATTGGTAATCAAATGAAGAATTGGTCGTTCTTAATACTTAGATTTCATGCTTCTATTGAGGGAAAAAAAAGAGAAAATGTGAGCAATTTACTTTGCCTGTTAATACTATCTGAACATTCTTGTGGGAAAAAGTTTCTTCCTGGCAAGTGATACTTTGTTTTTTCCCTTTGTATCTGGCAATTGCAGAAATGATTATTTCAGTTTTCCTCATTTTTCTAATTCTCAGTCTTTCGTCTCTCAAGGTCCCACACATATGAAGAAGTTCCTGAGACCTTTAAAGGAAGGCTTTCATTAATTGATAAGGTCTAGAAACGTCACCAGGATTTTTATTATGTGATGGTTTCCTAGTTCTTAAACTCAGTACATTTCAGCCTTCAGGTCAGATATTAATTATAAAATTCCCCAAACTTAAAGTCCTATTGTATTATTTCACAACTTTAGACACACCACATGGGAGATTTCTAGGAGGTTTTTAACCCTCCATTTACTCTTTGTTGTATAAATAGAAATTCTTTTATAATCTTTATCAAAAAATCTTGAGTTAAAACTTAAAGCAAATATAAATTTAGAGCAACTTGAATACTTTCATATTTATATTGCAAAGATAAAAAATATTAACTAGTTTCAACTTCTTCCTGCAGGGATTGATTTTGCTAGACATTCCGTAATCAACAGCATTTTGTAACTATAGAAAATTAAAATAACTACATAAAAATGTTACTATATCTTCATTTCTCAGATTTAAAATATACAATGTCACATACTTTACTATCAGTGTTTAGATATGAGTCTTTAACCATCTTCTTTGATAATGTTATAGGAAAGATTCTGATTATATTAAAAGTATATTGGCATGATGAGATTATTAAGTTATTACAAGAGATATACTGCATTATTTATAACGTCACTTTGAGAGCCAGAAGGCAATTTGGAAGATTTCTACTTACATAATTACTCTCTACACGTATAATTAGAATTTTAAAAAGTACATTTACTAGCAGGGAAGATATAAATAATATTGGATTGAAATTGTGATGCAAACTTTAATAAAAATTCATAGAGAATCTAAATAGAGTTACAATATCAATATGAATTGGCAAGTCAGTTGGAATTGGAGTTTCAGGTGTGATAGTGAAACTGATAAATGCATCAATTTCCTTATAATAAGGAAAAGAAGAACAAACTAAAAGCTGACTTTTTTTGAAGCCAAAGAAAATGAAGTCACAGGGGAAAATATCCATCTCAAAATCTAGAAAGTGACAGGAGCCTACAGCGAAAAACAGATCTTGAATGTTTGCTTGTTTGGCACAAATATCACCAAATACCATAAAAGCTAGTAAGAAGATTAAGCTAGTATGGGAGATAGAATAATAGAACCCCACACATGCCATAATCCCTGGAAGCTGTGGCTATGTTGTGTTACATGCCAAAGGGGAATTTTTAGATGCATTTAAGGTTACAGATCACAAAATAGGGAGATTTTCTTGGATTATCAAGTGGGCTCAATCTAATCACCTGAGCCCTTAGGAGGGTTAAAAAAAAAAAGAAGAAGAAAGAAAGAAAAAAGAAAAGAAAACTTTATTTGACCAGAGAAATGTGACAGACAAGTCAGAGAAAGTCCAAGCATATAAATGACTCAACAAGACACGAAGGAGCTCATTTGCAAGGTCGGAGAGGCCTCTGGAAGTTCACCGTCGCAAGGCCACAAGGACGGCAGGCCTGCAGAGACAGGAACTCAGTTCTATCAGCTTTGTATGAGGCCGGAGCCCAGGGCAACAATGATTTTAGCTTTGTGAGCCCCTAAGAAGACAGCCTTCTGAGACACTTTGTTCAAACGTATGGTGTATGAACATGTTGAAATAGTAAGTCTAAATTGCCTTTAGCCATTTAGTGTGTGCTAACTTCTCACAACAGCAATAGAAAATTAATGTAGCTAGAAATTTTAAAGGAATCCCTGAGGTTGAAGTGCAAACCAGTGTGAGAGCACAAGGCTCTTGAAGATGGCAGGTACAAGGAGGGCACCGCGGTCTCCAATGTGCCCCAGAGATTCACATGTTGAAACTTAATTTCATTGTAATGATATCGAGAGATGTAGCCTTTGGGAGGTGACTGAGTCATGAAGGGTTCCCTTCATGAATAAAATAAGCACCCTTACAAAAAGGCTGGAGTTTGAAAGGAGCACCCTCTTTCCCATTGATCCCTTCCAACAAGTGAAGACGCAGCCTTCCTCCCCTCTGGAAGATGCAGTAACAACGTACCATCTCAGAAGTGAGATAACAGCCCTCACAGGACACTGAATCTGCTATATCTACTCTACAAATCTCCAGCCTTCAGACTGTGTGAAGTACATTTCAACTGTCTGTAATTTGTTCTGTCTACAGTATTGTGATATAACAGCACAATGGACTAAGAGAGAGGAGGCTTTTCTCTAGGAACGCTACCAGGTGCTCACAGAGAAGATTGGGAGAATCCTGAGAACAACTCCCCCAGTGGGGTTGGCTGGCTGAGGGAAACCCTGAAATTCTAGGCAGCCTGATGTCCACTAGCTCCACTACAGAACAAAAATTTTGTAACATTGTGCAAGGGCACAGTGATAATTTCAGCAAAAGATTAAAATCTATGAGAATTAAATTAACACATGAAACCAAAAGCATAGTAAGAAATACCAAAAATATGTTTGATGGGCACATCAGCAGACCCAACAGAGCAAAGGAAACAATTAGTGAATAGGTACATGTTAGAATAATAGAAATTACCTAGTCATATTCCTTCTACCTGGAGAACTTACTTTAAGATTTCTTATAGAGTAAGTCTTTTGATTTGCATATGAAAGTCTTTATTTTCCCTTAACTTTTGAAGGATACGTTTGCTGACTATATAATTCCAAGTTGATGGTTTTCCGTTCAACACTTTAATGATGTTATTCCATCATCTTTTCCCTTGAGTCATTTATGCTGAGAAGTATGCTATAAATCATATTCGCCTAACTTTTGATAGAGAAAATGATTTCATCCTCCACTACCTGTTTTCAAGATTTTCTTTACTTTTTTCTCTCTTTATTTTATTTTTAAAATGTAAGATACGAGTCAGGTTTAGGTACATAAGCGGTCTACGGACAGGTGAAGTTTGTCCTCGTTTCCCCTGGTTTAGGATCAGGCACCCTTATTAGTGTTAAGTGCCCCACCACCACTTCTCTCTCTCTCCTGGAGGTTCCCACTACTGCCAGGCCCTTTCTTGTAATAAATGCTCAGGGCCCACTTATGAATGACAACACGTGGCACTCAGTTCTTGTCTCTGTGATAGATCACTGAGATGATAGACTCTAAATCCATCCAAGTTGCTGCAAAGTCCATATGTTTGTCCTTCTTTATGGCTGCATAGTATTCCATTCTGTATATGAACCACATTATTTTTTATCCAGTTCACTTTCAATGGAAAGCATGGCTGGTTCCATATTTTTGTTATTGTGAATAGTGCTGTAATAAACATGCAACATGAATGTTCAGGTATCTTTTTTGTTTTAGCAATTTAAGTATGTTATTCTTAGGTGTGGTTTTATTTTTATTGACACAAGTTGGTGTTATTTGAGCTGCTTAATACTTGAGATGCTGTCTGATGTCTGTCATTAATTTTGGTAAATTATTGGCCTTTTATTCAAGTTTTAGTCTATACTTTTTTTGTCTTCATCTTTTGAAATTTTAATCTAAGCATATGTACAATAACAGGGAAATTATAAGATGACATACTTGTTTTGGATGGTTCTTGGTGGTTGGATATCAAAGTCTATGCCTTTGTAAAATTCATGTAAATACCATAATGAGTAAACTTTAAAAACTATGCAGGATGCTGGATGAAATTCGGATCATGGAAAACAATAGTTTTATATTATAAATGCCATACTTTCACTGAGGTGGGGAGATGGGAGCTGGCTTACATAACTTTGAGAAAGGATGTCGCAATTTAAACTTAAAGAAAAAGATTAAAAAATAAAAGACCTTCACACAAATACTATCCTCTAGTAACTACAATTGTTTCTTTTGTAGGTATGGGTTAGCAATACTGAAACAGCTATATAAGCATACTGGAAGTGAACAAAGGACGGTGGAAACTAAATTTCTCACGGTTGATGGGTGAGATAACATAAGAGAGAAGAAAAGATAGAATAAACCCATGGTACTTGAATTCTTATCTTTATGCTACTTTGACAGAATATCTGAGACCATGTAATTTATAATAAAAAAATACACTTATTTGGTTCATATTTCTGGTTGTCTAAGATCTAAGGTCCTCCTCCAGTAAAGGCCTTCATGCTGGGTGATCTCATGGCAGAAGTAAGAAGGACAAGACAGTGTGTAGTTCCTTTTAACAGAACATAGCCTGGCCCACTAACCCAAGAGTTTCATGATAACAGGTTTAATAACAACCTAAAAATCCCACTTCTCAATACTGTTGTATTGTAGATTATATTTTAAATATAAAAACTTTTGGGGACACATTCCAACCATACAGTACTTTATTACATGCAACTAAATGAGCATGAACTTATGTTTAGCTACAAACACACACACACACACACACATATGTGTGTGTGTTGTGTTTTTGTGTGACTAAATGTGTATAATTTATATTCATACACACAGATAGTTTTAACTTAAAATAATTCAACTTACAACTTCTAAACTTTACAATGTTGTGAAAGCAATACACAATCATTAGAAACTATTCTAGTATCAGTATATTAGTATAGTAGTCTAGTACAGTATTTGACACATGACATGAGATAGTCCACATTTTGTAGGTTTTGGGTTTCATGATTTTGTCCAAATGTAGGCTAATGTAAGTGTTCTGAGCATATTTAGTATAGCCTATGATGTTCAGGAGATTAGGTCCATGACAAGCATTTTCAGCTTACAGTAGTTTCTTCTTGTTGGTGGGTTTATCAGGACCTGACTTTGTTATAATCTGAGGATTATTTATCTATCCATCTATCTATGGATGTGTGTGTATGTACATATATGTGTGTATTTGTGTGCAGAAACAGTTATAGATGTGCTTGTAAACTTGAGTTGGCATACGTATGTGCAGTTGGTCCTTGAACAATGCTGTGGTTAAAGGTGTTGAACCATGTGCAGTCAAAAATATGCAGAGAACTATTGAGTCCCTCAACATTTAAGTACGAATAACCTACTGTTGACTAGAAGCCCTACCTGTAACATAAAAAATTAGCATGTATTTTGTTATATGTATTATATACTGTATTCCTATAAAAAAGTAAGCTAGATTTTAAAAGTTGTTAAGAAAATCATAATGAAGACAAAGTGTATTTACTACCCACTAAGTGACAATGGATCACCATAAAAGTCCCCATTTTTGTCATCTTCATGTTGGGTAGGCTGAGGTAGAGGAGGGAGAGGAGGGATGTGCCGTGCTGTCTCTGGGTGGCAGACATGGAAAAAAATACATGCATAAATAAACCCGTGCAGTTTAAACTCATGTTGTTCAAGGATCAACTGTATATTGCCTCACTCTGCTCACTAATCGGTCCTAGAAGCAGTGAACTTCCAATAGAAATGAATGCACTCAGAAAGAGATCCTGGTTTATAAATATAATTCTTCAGTAAAAATAATCAGGTCTTTTAAGAGAACTGGTTGATTCCTGGGCTGGAGTAGGGAAAATATAAATATGAGTTTAGAGCATATTTTTAGGGCTAGAAAGCAAAGGAGTACTCAATGAAGACAAGGATGGACATATGACAAGCAAGCAGAATGGCCATCTAAAAATATCTCCCAGTGAAAAAACTGAAACAATTTAAACAACACAATACTGAAAAATAATATTGAATTTGGACACTAATTCAAGGCTATATGAATTTGGATTAAACAACTAAAGTACTCTGTGTGTGTGTGTGTGTGTGTGTGTGTGTGTGTGGGGGGGTCCTTATTGCTATAAATGAACGATTAAATTAATAAGCTCCCTTGAACATAGACAGAATTTAGTGACTCACCTCCAAAAACTAAACTATAGAAAAGGTAAAATAGTGAATGTATAGTGAAAGATCCTGGTATATATCACCTAAACCCGTAATAAAAGTAAACATCACAAGTAACAAATCATATTGCTATAAAGTGACCCTGACATAATGCTATCAAAAGGGCACTTCACTGAATCTGTACATTGCCTTTGGTGGGATGGACATCTTAGCAATGTTGATTCTTCCTATCAATGAGCATGGAATAATTTTCCATTTGTTTGTCTTATTGGATTTCTTTGAGCAATGTTTTGAAGTTCTCATTGTAAAAATCTTTCACTTCTCTGGTTAACAAGATGACAAGATATTTCATTTTTTTGTGGCTACTGTGAATGGAATTGTGCTTTTTATTTGGTTCTCCACCTGCTTGTTGCTGGTGTATAAGAATGCAAATGTCTTTTGCATGTTTATTTTGTACCCTGAGACTCTGCCAAAGTTCTTTATAGTGAAAGCAGATTTTTGACAGATTCTCTTGGATTTTCAAGGTGTAGGATCATATCGTCAGCAAAGAGGGATAATCGACTTCCTCTTTTCCTGTTTGGATATCTCTGATTTCCTTCTCTTGTTTAATCGCTCTAGCTAGAGCAATTAATGTTAAACAAGAGGGGTGAGAATGGGCAACTTTGTCTTGTCCTAGTTTTCAGGGAAAATGGTTCTAGTTTCTGTCCATTTAGCAGTATGCTAGCTGTGGGTTTACTGTAAATGATGCTCACTATTTTGAGGTATGTTCCTTCTACACTTAGGTGCTTAAGGTTTTTATCAAGCAAGTAGCTGAATTTTGCCAAAAGTTTTTTCTGCACCTAATGATATAATCATATGCTTCTTGTTTTTACATCTGTTGATGTATTTAAGTACATTTAATGATCTTGCAGATGTTGAACCAGCCTTACATCTTAGGGATGAAGCCAACTTGGTCATGGTGGATGATTTTTGGGTTGTGTTTTTGGATCTGACTTACCAGAATCTTGTTGAGGATTTTAGTATCTATGTTTAAAATGAATATTGGCCTGAAGTTCTCTCTTTTTGTTTTATCTTTACCCGGTTTGGGTAAAACTCATTAAATTGTCAACATCATTCTACTCAGACGTGGAAATAACAATACAAAAATGCATATGGAAATATAAATGACCAGATAAATAGCACAAACAATCCTCAGCAAAAGACAAAACAGGAGGTATCACACTTCCAGACTGCAAACTTTACTATAAGGCTACAATAATGAAAACAGCCTAGTATTGATACAAGAACACCCACACGGACCAAGGGAACAGAATAGAGATTACAGAAACAAAGCCTCACTTTCTCAACCAACTCATCTTTGACAAAGCCTCTACCAACAACCACTGGGGAGAGGAGAACCTATTCAGTAAATGGTGCTGGGAAAACTGGCTGATCACATTCAGAAGATTAAAGCAGGACCCCTACCTAACAACATACTCAAAAATTAACTCTAAATGTATCAAAGACTTAAATGTAAAACCTCAAACTACAAGAATCTTAGAAAATGCAGGAGACACCCTTATGGAAATTGAAACTGGCAACCAATTCATGATCAAAACCCCAAATGCCCACACCATAAGAGATAAGATAGACAAGTGGGATGTCATCAACATGACAAACTTCTGCAAAGCAAAAGAGAGTGAGGATACAGTCCACAGAATGGGAAAAAATCATTTGCCAACTGTACATCTGACAAAGGCCTAACATCTAGAATCTATAAGGAAATCAAACATGCTGAAAGAAAAGAAAAATAGCCCCATTAAAAAGTGGGCAAAAGATGTGAATAGACACTTCTCAAAAGAAGAGATACAGGCAAAAAGTTCTCAGCCTCACTAATCATCAGAGAAATACTAAATAAAACCACATTGAGATACCACCTAATCCCAGTAAGATTGGCCATCGTTAATAAAACAAACAACAACAGAAGCTGGCGAGGATGCAGAGAATAAGGAATGCTTCTACACTGCTGCTGGGAATGCAAACTAGTGCAACCTCTTTGGAAGACAGTGTGGCAATTTCTGAAAGAACTAGAATTTGACCTTCCATATGACCCAGCAGTTCCCCTATTGGGAACATACCTGGAGGAACTCAAGTCACTCTACCAAAAAGATACCTGCACACGCATGTTTGTTGCAGCTCTATTCACAATAGCAAGAACATGGAACCAACCATGCTGCCCTTCGTAGCTGGAATGGATTTAAAAAAATGTGGCACATATATGCAATTGAATATTATGCAGCCATAAAGAATGACAAATATATGGGGAGGGAGGGGTACACCTCATCAACAAGGGTACCTGTATAATGAACATTTTTATACCTAACCCTAAACTGTACCCCACATCTTTAAAATAAAGAAAAAAAAGGGTATTTTATCTGTGTTTTCTCCTCAAACCCATAACTCCAGTCTAATTATGAAGAAGTATTAGACAAAACAATTGATCGATATATTCCATATATGAACAGAACTTTTTAAAACTCTCAAGACTATGGAAAACAAAAGAAGACGTAGGAACAGTCACAGATCAGAGGAGACTACAGAGACATGATGACTAACTACAGTGATGTGATATGCTGAACTGTATCCTGGAAATGAAAAAGCAAATAAGTTAAAATTGCTACAAAAATCAAAATAAAGTCTGTAATTTTGTTATTAATGTTTTTAACAAAGCTACTATGATTATGTAAGATGTTAATATTAGGGAAGCCTGGGTGAAGGACACTCTTTACTATATTTGCTTTTTTTTTTTTAATGTATGTATTACTAAAAAATTTTCTATTTTTGATGACAACAAAATGCATGTGAAAAAAATGTTCTCTCATTGTTGTTATTATATACATAAAAGTCTTTCATGATTTGTCAATGCAACTTGTGAAACAAATCTTTACCTTCTGAGTTTTTAATATACATTTTTCTTTAGTTGACCTACAGACATCAAGTCCAGGTAAGCGATTGAGTAAATTATTGTGACTTATAATATTACTGAAATTATCTTCTTCATTATATTATTTCTACATTTTCATATAACCTTTCTATTATTTTGGCACATGAGTCATTAATAATATTGTCATATGTTACTCATTTTATATGTAAATATATACTATTTTCTTTATACGATTATGGACAAAATGAAATATAAATCTAACGATATAAACTAAAACTATAAAACTTTTAGAAAAATTCAGATAGGGAGAATATCTGATAAAGGACTTAAATGCACAATATGCAAAAATTCTTAATATACCATCATAAAAAAACTAATAACAAATGAAACAAACAATTTGGACACTTCATCAAAGTATATGTATGTACAGAGCATAAGAACACAGAAGTTGCTTATTATAATAACTAGGAAAATGAAATTATAGATATGAGTTACCACTATATAGTTAGTGTAATGACTCAAATGACTAAGACTAACCAAAGCAAGTGTTAACAAAAGTGCAGAGCAACTGTATCTCTCTTACACTGTTGAAGAAAGCATAAAATGGAAGACATACTTTGGAAAGCATTTGACATTTTCTGAAAAATTTAAATGAGCATCTTAATGATCCAACTATTCCACTCAGGTATTTACTCAAGAGAAACAAAAGAATCAGTCTATTGAAATGTCTATATAAGTGTATTCATGGCAGTTTTATGAGTGAAAAAAACTGAGACCAGCCCAAATATCTTCACAACTGAGCAAATGAACAAACTGGAATAACCGCAAAGTAAGATATCACTCTGCAGTAAAAAGACATTACCAACTAATACATGCTATATCATGACTAAATCTCAGCAAAATTCTTCTGATTAAAAATTCTAGAAAAAGATTCTGCCCTATAGTGACAGAAATAAGATGAAGGGTTGCCTGAGAATAGGGGTAAGAGTGAGAAGAATTAGAAGCAAGTGGCTACAAAGGGTCAGGAGAAAATTTTAGAGGCAGCAGATACATTCATTGTCCTGAATATGATGAAGATTTCACAGGTGTACACATACTTAGAAATTTTCAATCACTTGTAATTAACCTTTTTAAAGCGATAAATTTTAATTATTTTGTTTTGCAAACTTTTATTTTTACAGTTGAAGTAACTGATGTTTTCTGAGTACTATTTTTCTATAAGGAACTGTCATTTTTTAATGTTTTTGTTGTCAGCATCATTTTATTATATTTATTTTATTTTATTTTATCTCTTTTATTTGCAACATTATTATTATTATTATTATTTTGAGTTGGAGTCTTACTCTGTCGCCCAGACTGGAGTGCAGTGGCCACTCCCGGCCACCACAGTCTCGACCTGCTGGGCTCCGGCAATACTTCCACCTCAGCCTTCCAAGTAGCTGGAACTACAGGCACGTGCTACCACGCCCGGCTGATTTTTTTGATTTATTGTAGAGATGAGGTCTTGCTGCTCAGGCGGGTCTCGAACCCGCAGGTTCAGGCAATTCACTCACCTCAGCTTCCCAAAGGCGTGGGATTACAGGTTGAGCCACCGAGCCTGGCTGCAACATTATTTTTAAAGAATTAATTCCTATTTACAATAGTCCTATTACTTCTTTTGTCTTGAATCTCCGTTTTAGCTAAAGCCACTATGAAAATATTAAGTTGTACTGCATAGGCAAATTACTCTTGACTCCTAAATTTAAAAATTAATGGGCATGTCTTCCCATATGAATATGATTTTAATAGCTGAAACGTGACTTGTTTGTCCCTCTTTGGTATATATTGCATATTATATGTGTTTTTATGTGTATGTGTTTTCAAATTTTAATAGCTTTGAAAATACTTAATTTTTTTGTATATAAATAAAAAGCAGAGTTAAATATGTCCTGTTTACATGCCATAGTTTTGTTTGATTCACATATAGTTCTCTTCTGAGTGTGATGAAAGAGAATATAAAGTACCTTAAGAGTTCTAGTTGCTGCCATATTTTAAGGGTGCACTCCAACGTAACTTCAGTGACATGGCAGGGATCCTTATAGAGCAGGGATCATAGTGAGTTTATTTTAGATTCCCTATCATATATTATTTCCACCAAAAGTAGCTCGCAATGCTATTTGATATCAAAGAATCACTGAGAGCCAAACTTAGGTAAATCTATATCCCATGAAAATTGCACATTAATAAAAGAATCCACCCATTGACCAAGAAAGAAGTGGAGATATTTAAGACAATCTGCTCAGGAACCATGAATCCAAATATTACCAGAGCAGAATGTCAGCACAGACTGAATCTGGGACACTGTATCTTGGAGTTCTTATGTGATGGGACAATGTTAGAATTTGTTCAGACCATTAGTTAAATGTGCCGTTCAGTTATCTGTCTGAAAACTTGTGAAATATATCTTTGCTTAGTCACTCTTTCTTAAAGACTTCTTGTTCTGATTGCCTGCATTGAGAAGGATTAGGCATGCTGCATACATATAGTCTGCCTATGTGATTCAAGATTATTTTGGTCCTGTGCCCAGCGCCACTTTGTAAGTCAAAGTAGCAATCCCAATTCCAATTAAAGAGCAACCAGAACTTATGCAGCAAGCAGAATTACATGGCTATGATTTAATGATTCAAATGATACACAAATTTTGTGAGGCACAAAGGAAAGGAATTTGACTGGATAGTGAGGTTTGATTCAGGCCTTTTTACCTTTCACTTTCCACACTTGATTGTGAAATCATCCTTTGGAATTCATACTCTAATAAAAGTCAGAAACATTTGTTGAACACTTACTGAATGTTGTCCTTTATGAAAATTACTGAGAATATCTAAATCACCAGCATATGGAGAGATAATAGAAAAGACACAAGGTTTGCACATAAAACACTATAAAATCTTTTGGTTTGAAGTTAGAAAGTTAGAAAGACACACACACAAGCAATATATCTTCCTGAAGCTCTTATATAAGAAAATGTACATTTATTTTACATAATTTACTGGCCAACATTGTTCATGAAAAAAGGTGATTTTTTTCTCAGGAAATATATGATTAAATGCAATATCTTCTGTACTGAAAGCAAATATAATTTTATAAATGTTTTATACTTTTCATTTGATTAAAATTAATCAGTTATATGCACACACAGAAACCAGTTTCATATTTTTTTCTGTCTTGATTATACTTTAACAGAGAAACAACTCTTTTGATAAAACATATTTTTTATAATTTTCTTTCATTGAACACTTCCAACTCTAAAAGGTCAACCCCTAACATTTTAGAAATAATTATTATTTGCCAAGGACATTAAACTAATTACTTCAGCTTCTCTATTATTTATTTTGAATTAGAAATATTGCCTGACTTTGGCAGAAATTGGAGCCTCAATATATTATCTGAAATGTAGGAGGGCAGGAGTATTTTTACCATGAATCCTACTTTTAACAGTTATAAAGTACTTATTTTAACTTGTTCATGGAAATAAAATTTAAACCCAGCCTTGTGCAGGCAATTAGACTATCCTAGAAAATTCACTACATTTAATAAATGAAATATATTATTAGGCAATTTTCCACTTTGTAGATAAAACTCTATCTTTTCTATTTGTAGCAAGATCTGAATTTAATTAGATAAATGTATGCCCAGGGTCTCCAGGGCATTAGATTCATTTAAAATAAATTAGGTAACTGAGACTCAAAATATTTGCTAGAAATGTTCATGGTGTTGCCTTAAAATGCAAAGAATGGAAGAAGATAGAGAAGTTATAACAATAAAACAAGAAATAATATTTTTTCTAGGAAAAATTGTTAAAATAGTATGTTAATACTTTTAAATCACAATATATATATGCCACTCCAAGCTATAATTAATGAAACTTTAAAAGAAACCCATATTCTAAAATAATGTCATATCAAACCATCTAAAAAATAATGCTGAGGTTTTGTGAAACATAAAAAAGGTGGATAGTTTACCTTGATTCCAAACCTTAATGTCATCCTTCCTTCTGCTCATCAATTATTTATGGAAATTCCTTGAATGATAAACATTGCATAAAACAATGAGTGTACAGACACAAAATAAGATTTAGTTTTTGCTCGCCAAGAAATTATTGTCCAACAAGGGCTCATAGACCACTAAACTTGCTGCTTCTTGAGTTTTCTGCCATCATAAATATGGTTGATTATTTCTGTCTTATCAAAATGCCTTTATCACACTCTGTCTCTGTCTTACTGGGTTTAACTCTTCATTCTTACCACTACTACTTCTTCTGACTATAAACATTTCTCTGTTTTCTTACTCGTTTTCTGTTATAATCCACACTTCTACAGTCATTTATTATGTTAGTGTCTTTAAAAAGGGCCTCCAATTCTAGACCTTGGTGCCAGTTGATCACTGTTTCTCAAATTCATGTCAAAAGTGGCTATTAGAAAACTGACAACAGATGCACTATTGATATGTGTTTTATGCCTGTATATTTATTCTTAATTACTTTCATTTAATTATCATCAAGAGTAGTGAATCAGTTGTGTCCCAAATCTCCTCTGCATATATGTTTTTTAGTCAATAACATTCATCTCAAAAATCAGATAAAGGGCAAGATGGTGTTGTAGCTAGTCAGAATGTTAGAGTTTCTGCATGGATGAGTGCACACACAAAAAAAACTAACTTGTGTCTATTTGTGTGTGCAAGTGGGTAAGTAAATGTCCAAGTGATGGAAGACATGGGATCAAGTGGTTAGAGACCCCTAATATAAATGGCTTCAATTTGCCACTGCTCTGAATTTGGCACCTGCTACACGCAGATGTATCCGCCATTCCTGGGACATCTCTCCAGAAAAGGCAGAAGAGACCCCTTAACACCTGGCACCTGGCCCACACCACCACCTACAGCAACAGGCCAGGCACTTGGCAGTAGGGATTTTAGAGTAAGTGTGGGGAGGAAATCTGTAGCTAAGTCCCACCAGAGGACAAAGCATGGACTGCCACTGTTTCCTCTGTCCCAGGACTAGGCAGAGACATGCTTTATCTCACCCAATTCTGATCAGCCTGTATTCTGAGCAGCCTGCATCCTGAGACTGAGGGGTGCTCTCTACACCCCTCTGAAATCGACCATCATTTGCCTAAGGAGGATACTCTAAGTGAACAGTACTGAATAGACCAATGCCACTCTCCCACACTGGACAAAAGACAGATGTATGCAATTGAAGCAGAAGACCTAGTGGCAGACAATTTGGGATTTTTTTCCTGGAGCAAGCTGAACACTGACCACAGAGGGAATGAAAGCCACAGAGGGAATGCAGGAAGAAACCTGAGGCAGACTTTCAAGGAAGCAGCAGGGAGAGCCCTCCCTAAGTCAAGTTGGGGCTTCAGAGTCTTGTCACCAGTTTCGAGATCTGGAGACTAGTAACTGCTGAGAAAGGAGCAATAGCTCCTGGCAGAGAAACTGAGCAGAATTTCTAATGTCTGGGCAGAGAAGTGTTCCAGGGCGGCCTCTGTGAAACAACAGGAGTGCATCTTGAGAACAGGTGCTGATCTCTGCATTGCATTGGGCCTGATCTTTGCGACCTCGGAGAACATTGTCCCCGGTGTACAAGCCCTGGTGGATAATGGCAGATGGAGAAACTCAACTATTCACACTCCACCCTGAGTCAGCTGTTGAGTGGTAGATGCAGACAGCAGAACTGACTGAGAAAGAGGAGGCTGGCAGTGATATTGGTTTGTTTGCTTGATATCTCATTTGGTTGCTTTGTTTGTTGGTTGTTTTTCTCTTTTCTTTCCTTTTCTGATTTCTCTTTCTTTGTTTTTTTCTTTTTCTATTCTTTATTCTTCTTTTCCTTTCTCCTTCTTTGCCCTTTTTATCTCCTTCTCCCCTCTCTTTTCACTCTTATACCCTGTCTTGGAATCAGGGTTATGCAAGTGTGCCCACTGTAAGAACATATTGTGCAGAGATGGAGAGTTAGTCCCAGGTGGCCCATTCACCAGATAGCAGAAATTGTGACCTGCCAATAGGTTCTGAATCCTTGCAGTCCTCCCAATTCCCTAGTAAGTACTCCAAACTGCAAAGAGACAGTACAATGCCCCACCCCAGCTCTACTTCATAATTGAACAAACCTGGAAGGGCAAAAGATAGTGCAAATATCAGAAGTGACTGCTTCTCCATTTTTCACTGAGCAACAAAATTAAAGTGAAAGATAGGAGAACAGCTATAAATGAAGAAAAAAGAATGAAGAACTGCTGGCAACCATCAGAGTTATAAAAAAGTGTCAGTGCTTGAAAGAACAGTAACTGGGACACAAACAATGTATCCAGAAGGTACTTATGGAGATCAGAGAAACATTGGATAGAATGAATAAAGATTGAGAAATGCAGGGACTAAAACTAAATTAAATTGCAACAGAGCTGGACAAACTCAGGAAAACCTTCTTAGAAATAACAGAAATAAAGAATTCCAGCCAAGAAATAAATAACAAACTTACAAGCATGAAAGGCAGCACTGGGTAAGCAGAAGAAAAAAATCTCAGAGCTGTAAGACCAAAATATGGAATCAATACAATCTATTAAAAATATAGGGAAAAAAATTAAGAAGAAAAAAGAAACTCTCCAAGAGATGTGCAATTTTATCAAGAAACCAAACCTACATCTGACCAGAATACCTGAAATAAAAAAGAGAAAAAAGAAATAACCTGGAAAAATCATTCCATGAGGTCATTCAAGAAATATTCCTTCATCTGGTCAGAGAGATAACTATTCAAGAACAAAAGATTCAGAAAACCCCTGCAAGATATCTTATGAGAAGACCAGTCCCTAGACACATAGTAATTCGTCTACACAAAGAAGATATAAGAGAAAAAAATCCTAAAGGCAGCAAAGAAAAGAGGCCAGACAACCTACTGGGGAGACCAATCAGAACTGCTGAAGACTTATCTGCAGAAACACTATAGGCCAGAGAAATTGGACCCTGATCTTTAATGTTCTCAAAGATAAACAATTTCAGCCAAGAAGTTCCTACCCAGCCAATTTAACCTTCATAAGCAAAGGAGAATCAAAATCCTCGCCAGACATTCAATTCCTAAGAGCATATGCTGCTTTGAGATCAGTTCTACAGGAGATGCTTAAAAAGGTGTGCAAAGAAGAAAAAAAGAAACAAAAGAAAAACCGTATACTTCACAAGATTACAAACACAGAAGCAGCAAAACACACAGCATATCCACAAAAAATGAAAACATACACATAGATGAACACAAAAGCTAAACAAAAATAACACAACCTTATAAGAACAATATAACAGGAATAGACTCTCACATTTCAATAATAAGCCTGAATGTGAATGGACTAAATGCACCACCAAAAGACATACAATGGAAAACTGGTGAAAACATACAACCCAGTAATTTGCTGTCTCCAGTAAATGCATCTCACCATAAAGGTTATCCACAGAATCAATGTTAGAGGATGGAAAACAACTTTTCAGGCAAATGGATTACAAAAGAATGCAGTTTCAAACTGAATATCAGACAAAACAGCTATCAGAAATGTAAAAAATACAGAAGTACACAACATAATGATTGAACCATCAACAAGAAATATCCATCATAAACAAATATGCTTCCAACAGAGGAACACCAGTTTTTATAAGGCAGCTACTAAGGAAACTAAAAAAAGAGATTGACTCTAATACTAACATAGTTGAGTTACATATTCCAGTAATAGATCATCGAGGCAAAATATCAACAAAGAGATTCAGAACCTCAACTGTATGCTTGACCAATGTACTTAGTAGATACCTACAAAACATACCACCCAACAACCACAAAATTAGCATTCTGCTCATCACCACATGGATGAGTAAACTTCAAGATCGACCACATCTATGGGCCAGAAATCAAGCATAAACAAATTTCACAAGATTGAAATACTGCCATGCACCTTCACAGTGGAATAAAAATAAATATTATCACCAAAAAAATTCCCCCAATACCCACCAAAACATGGATACGAGACAGCATGATGCTGTACAACTCTTGGGTCAACACAGAAATTAAGAGATCCCCAGAAACAAATGAAAATGAAGAAATATGTTACCAATACCTCCGGGACACCATGAATCAGTACCAAGAGGGGAATTTATGTCTCTATAAACACATATCAAGACAACAGAAAGAGGTCAAGTTAACAGTGTACAAGTCACCTAGGGGTGAAGAATAGACAAGACCACCAAAACCCTAACTTCTGCAGAAGAACACAGATCACCAAAGTAAAAGTCCAAATATGGGACATAGAAGAAAGATACCATAGAAAAAAAACCAAAGCTGGTTCTCAAAAGAATTAGCAAGACTGATGGACCCCTAGCCAGAATGACCAAGAAAAAGAAAGAAAAAGCCCAAATAAACACAATCGGAAAAGCAAAAGTTCAAGTCATAACTAATGCTGAAGAAATACAAATGATTATCAGAGATTACTATGAACACCTGTATGGAAGCAAGTAACCTAAATGAAATGGAAGACTTTCTGACATCAGAAACCTCCTTTTGTTGGAACAAGAAGAAATTGATATACCAAATGGACCAATAACAACCCAGGAAATTGACTTTGTCATAAGAAAATTACCTACAAAAAAAAAAAAAAGCCCTGAACCAGATGGATTTCCAGTGAAATTCTAGAAAACATACAAAGAGGAGGTGATACCAATATTACTGAAAATATTCTAGCCAATCATGAAATACAGAACTCTCCCCAAATCATTTTATGAAGCTAATGTCACAATGATACCCAAAGCAGGTAAAGATCCAACAGAGAGAGAGAATCCTAGGTCAATATCCCTGATGAATATACATGCAAAAATTCTCAACAAGATTCTAGCAAATCAGATCCAACAACAAATCTCAAAACTCATCCAACATGACCTGGTAGGCTTCATCCCTAAGATGGTTCAACATTCGTAAGACCATAATATAATTAAATACATCAACAGAAGAAAAAACAAGAAGCACATGATTATATCATTAGATGTGGAAAAAACTTGATAAAATCCAGTATCCCTTCCTGATAAAAACCTTGAACACTTATACATAAAGGAAACATGCCTCAAAATAGTAAGAGCCATCTATGATAAACCCACAGTCAACATATTGTTAAAGGTACAGACATCGGAAGCATTTCCCCTGAAAACTGAAACAAGAAAAGACTGCCCACACTCACCCCTCCTGTTCAACATTATTTTGGAAGTCCTAGCTAAGCAATCTGAAAAGAGAAGGAAATCAAGAGTATGCAAATGGGAAAAGAAGAAGTCAAGTTATCTCTCTTTACTGACAATATGACCCTATACCTTGAAAATCCAAGATAATCTGTCTAAAATCTCCTTGCACTGATAAAAGACTTTGGCAAAGTCTTGGGGTACAAAATAAATGTGCAAAAGATAGTTGCATTCTTATGCACCAACAACAAACAGGCAGAGAACCAAATAAAAAGTATGTTCCCATTCACAATACAAACTCCTCCAAAAAAACCCCTAAATTAAATAACTTGGCATTTTGCTAGCCAGAGATATGAAAGAGGTTAACAACAAAAACTATAAAACACTGCTCAAAAAAGTCAAAGGTGACTCAAACAAATGGAAAAATATTCCATGCTCATGGATCGGAAGAATCAACATTGTTAAGATATTCAATCTATCAAAGGCCAGCTACAGATTCAATGGTATACCCATTAAATTACCAACATCCCTCTTCTCAGACCTGGAAACAAAAATACAGAAATTCATATGGAAACATAAATGAGCATGAATAGCCAAAACAATCCTTAGCAAAAGAAACAAAGCAGGAGGCATCACACCTCCAGACTTCAAACTTTATTATAATAAAATAATGAAAGCCTGGTATTGGTACAAGAACAGCATATATACCTATAGAACAGGTTAGAGATTCTGGAAGCATAACCTCAATTTCTCAACAAACTCTTCTTCAATAAAGCCTCCAACATCAACCAGTGGGGAGAGGAGTACCTGTTCAGTAAATGGTGCTGGGAAAACTGGCTGACCACATGCAAAAGATTGAAACAGAACCCCTAACTATTACCATACACAAAAATCAACTCTAGATGTACCAAAGACCTAAATGTAAAACCTCAAGCATTAAGAATCTTAGACAACGAAGAGGCACCCTTACAGAAATCGTAATAGGAAGCCAATTCCTGATCAAAACCCCAAAAAAC
This sequence comes from Carlito syrichta, assembly GCF_000164805.1. NCBI lineage: Eukaryota > Metazoa > Chordata > Mammalia > Primates > Tarsiidae > Carlito > Carlito syrichta. Next base: position 321,394 of record NW_007255840.1, on the reverse strand, counting down.
CATGCTCTAGGAAATAAGATTGACAAGTGGGACCTTATCAATCTTAAAGCCTTCTGCAAAGCCAAAGAAATTATCAAAAGGAAGGGAGACAGCCCACAGAATAGGAAAATAACATTTCCCAACCACATATATGACAAAAGTCTAACATCCAGGATCTATAAGGAACTCAAACATGCTGAAAGGAAAAAAAGAAGAAAAAGCCCCATTAAAAAGTGGTCCAAAAAACATGAATAGACACTTCTCAAAAGAAGACATACAAGAAGCCAACAGACACATGAAAAAATGCTCAGCCTCACTAATCATCCTAGAAATGCAAATCAAACCACATTGAGATACCACCTAACTCCAGTAAAAATGGTTGTCATTCATAAAACAAACAAACAAACAAAAAATAACAGATGGTGGTAAGGATGTGGAGAAAAGGGAACAGTGTGGTGGTTCCTTAAAGAATTAGAAATTGACCTTCCATATGACCCAACTATCCCCTTTTGAGAATATACCCAGAAGAACTTAAGTTACTTTAAAAAAAAAAAAAAAAAGCCGGCATATGCATGTTTGTTGCAGCTCTATTCACAATAGTGAAAACATGGAAACAATCATCGAAACTGAACTAAATAAAAAAAAAATGCATACATATACATGATGGATTAGGCATAAAGAACAAAATGATGGACTTAGCAGCAAATTGGATGGATTTAGGGTCTATAATGTTCAGTGATTTATCACAGAAACAAAGAACTGAGTGCCATGTGTTCTCACTCATAAATAGACCCTGAACATTTACCATAATACTATAAGGAAGGGATTGTTAGTAGCCAGAAGCTGCCAGGGGAGGGGGAGGTAAATAACATCAATAAGGGTGCCTGATCTCAAACCAGGAGAAGTGGGGACCAAAGGGAGGCCCAAACTTTGCCTGCACAATGACCACTTGTATACCTTATCCTGAGCTGCACCCCACATCTTTAAAATAAAATTTTTAAAAAAATAGCACTCATCTAAATAATCAAAGATTTGTTTTGTGTCCCAGGTTCTTGGGAAAAATGATCTAGAAGTCTCTCCCTGTTTACCCTTTTTTCAATCACTGCAGTATTTTTATGTGCATATTTATTTTGAATGTTTGTTGTATTTACAGCTTTGTCCTTTTATTCATATCACATATTGGCTCTAAATTTACATTATTGAATGAAAAAAAGTCATTCTTCTAGTTTGAAACACATTTTCTAATTTGTTTTTATTTCAAATCTGCTTTTGCTTTTAGGTTTTCAGACCCTACCTCATCTCAAAGCCTTTCAAGTGGTCAATGAAACTCTAAATATTATGAATAAAAAATGTCTACCACAAATTTTCTTCATATTCAAACTAAACTTTAAATTATATACATGTGCAAATAACTATAACTCCCCAAGAGCAAAAAATAATTATAACTTTTTTAAAACTTTCATTTCTGAACCAATTGAAGACAATAGAGCAAAGCAAACTGTAAATTTTTTTCCTTTTAATTTTTTTTATTTTAAAGATGTGGGGTACAATTCAGGGTTAGGTATACAAATGTTCATTATGCAGGTGCCCTTGTTGATGAGGTGTCCCTCCTTTCCCTAGGCAGATTCCCACTACTGCCAATCCCACTTTCCCACTCCCCTCCCGGCAGTTTCCCGCTACTGCCAGTCATTCTTTTATAGTATTATATAATTGTTCAAGGTCCACTTATGAGTGAGAACATGTGATACTCAATTCTTTGTTTCTATGAAAGATCACTCAGTATTATAGTCCCTAGGTCCATCCAGGTTGCTGTGAAGTTCATGATTTTGTTCTTTATGGCTGCATAATATTCCATTGTATATAGGTACCACACTTTTATTATCCAGTCCTCTTTTGATGAGCAGCATGGTCAGTTCCATGTTCTTGCTACTATGAACAATTCTGTGATAAACATGCATGTGCATGTATCATTTTTACAGAGTTCTTTGAGTTCTTCTGGTTATATTTCCAGTAGGATTGTGGGGTCATATGGAAAATCAATTTTTAGAGCTTTTAGGAATCACCACACTGTTTTCCACAGAGGCTGTAAAATAAAAAACCACAATCACATTCACAATAGCCAGAAAAAAAAATACCTTGGCATCTTCCTAACCAGAGATGTGGAAGACCTTTACAGTAATTCCAGCTACTGGAAAAGCTGAGGCGGAAGGATCGCCAGAGCCCAGCAGGTCGAGGCTGCCATGGCCGGGAGCAGCCACTGCACTCCAGTCTGGGCGGCAGAGTGAGACGCCAAAAAAAAAAAAAAGAAAACTACAAAACACTGCTCAAAGAAATCAAAGATGACACCAACAAGTGGAAAAATATCCCATGCTCATGGATTGGAAGAATCAACATTGTTAAGATGTCCATCCTACCCAAGGCAATCTTCAGATTTAACGGAACACCCATTAAATAGCCAACTACATGCTTCTCAGACCTGGAAATGACAATGCAGGAATTCATATGGAAACATAAATCATCATGAATTGCCAAAACAATCTTCAGGAAAAAAACAACAGGAGGTATCACACTTTCAGACTTTAAACTCTATTATAAAGCTATAATAATAAAAACAGCCTGGTATTGGTACAAGAAGAGGCAAATAGACCAATGGAACAGGATAGAGATTCCAGAAGCAAAACCTCAATTTCTCAACCAACTAATCTTTGACAAAGTCTCCACAATTGACTGGGTAGAGGAGAACCTATTCAGTAGGTTCTGCTGGGAAAACTGGTTGATCACATGCAGAAGATTAAAATAAGATCCCTACCTGTCACCATACACAAAGATCAACTCTAAATGGATCAAAGACCTAAATTTAAAATCTCAAACTAGAAGAACTATAGAAAATGCAGGAGATACCCTTATGGAAATTGGAACTGGCAACCAACTCCTGATCTATACCCCGAGTGCCCATGCCATAAGAGATAAGATAGACAAGTGGGACCTCCTCAAACTAGCAAGCTTCTGCAAAGTCAAAGAGACCATCAAGAGAGTGGGGAGACAGTTCACAGACTGGGAAAAGATGTTTGCTAACTGTATGTCTGACAAAGGTCTAATATCTGGAATCTACAAGGAATTCAGATGTGCCGAAAAGAAAAAAACAAACAGCCCCATTACAAAGTGGGCAAAAGATATGAATAGACAGTTCTCAAAAGAAGATGTATGAACAGCCAACAGATACATGAAAAAATGCTCAGCCTCTAGTCATCGAAGAAATGCAAATTAAAACCACACTGAGATACCACATAACTTCAGTCAGGATGGCCACATCAATAACTCATAAAACAACAGATGCTGGAAAGGATGCAATGAAAAGGAAACACTTCTACAGTGTTGGTGGGAGTGTAAACTAGTAGAGCCTCTAAAAAGATTTTAATGGAAGATTCTGTTGCAAAGAATTTTAAACCACAACTAATTGCCAATAGTAGAAAGTAAGGGGAAGACTGTCTCATATTTATAAGGGAAATTTTAATAATGAGGCAAATAAAAATCACTCAAAAAATATAAATGTGTGTTCTGAAATGATTGGCATGAGTTAAAAATAAAAAGTGCCAACTATTAATTGTGAATTAGGATATCAACAAATAATATTGGTGCCCCAAACAAGTTTCAAACAGAAATTTCAAAATGCTTAGATAGTGTTCTAATAAAGATCATTTTCTATTTTAACATAAAAGTTAAATTGGAAACTCAAGCCAAAATATATAGAACACTGCTCTGACTGTTTTTGTTTTTCTGTTAGTTATACAGAAACTTTCAATTTACACCTTTATGTGCTTATGTGGACAAAGAAAGGCTTGTCCACTGCTGCATGCTGCTACAGGGTCATTTTTCACTCAATCAATGCTTTCATCAATCTTCCCAAATGATTTCTGTACAGTCAATTGGATAGATCATGCAGTCAATAATATTTAGTCTGGGCCATAGACATGGCGTCTGAGCCAGATTCTGTCATCCAATATTATATTTTGATAGACGATAGGAATACAACTCTTCTATGTTACCACCTATTCAAAGTAGAACTCAAAATTTTGCTATCTTTAGAACTAGAGTATTGTTAATTATTTAATGTTTATTTATTTATATCTTTGATAACTTAAAAATACCACAATTTATTTTATGTCTCTATGTCTATCTCAGTATCCTGCATATTGAAGTTGCCAAATCTGAAATTGTGAATGAATTAATGATTCAATTAATCAATGAATAAAATAAACCTTGTTGAAAGATGATACCATATTTTGGGTAAAAATGGTGTATATGGTGTAACAGGCAGCAAATTTCAGAAGAACTGTATTTGAGTGGCTGAACTTTCTCCTGTACAATGTATTCAAACTGCTTCTGTGTAAGACTGGTTCTTGTTGATGTTCTCTCTAATTTGCAGACAGAATACCTTGCTGCAATACTGCCTTATCGTCTTCAGTGCCAGATAACACCAACTCTACACAGAAGGTAGATGAGCTTTCACATAAGGATATCAGGTTCTTCAAATTTTCATCACTCCTAAACTGGTTATCACGTTTCATAATACATTTCACAGAGGACCTCACCTACAAATCTGCTTCAACTACCGTGATTTCAAAACAAAACCTTCATACAAGTCACGGCGGGTCCCTCAACAGTGTAGAGTATTGAGTGGGTGCTGCTTAGGCTATTCTAGCATGAAATTCTTTTCTTTTATATTTTTTATCAAAATACCCAACCGAGTTAGTGTGAGTAATCATGGACACATATCATATCCCTTTTTTCTCTATTGGATTAAAGAAATCAAGTAAGAATTTATTCTCTAGGAGAAAGATGAACAAATTTAACATTTTCCCATGTCCCATGGCAAAAAAAAGCATAAAATCATTTATTCAAAACACTCATTGAATGCCCATTCTGTTCCAAGAAAGATGATGAATGACCAGAGTAGTAAGACATATGGGAACTTATTTTCTAGTGGAGTTAAGGATAGAGAAGATGAAAACAGAAAATAAACACTAAGTCAATATATATGCGATGTTGCTATAGAAGGAAAGAAAACAAGGCAGATCCAACCACATATTTGCGGATTATTGAATGAAAAGGAGACTTTTATGAGCTCGTCTGAGGATGAGTCTAAAAATAAATACAAAGTTCTTGAGATGGATCAAATATGAAATGTTTATGGCATGTCAGTACTAGGGTTGTTATAAGGATGAGGAGAGTAAGACACTTGCCTCAGGAGCAACATTTAAAGAAACCATGGCTCATGCCTGTAATTCCAGCACTTTGGGAGGTGGAGGCGAGAAGATTGCCTGAGTCCAGGGGTTGGAGAACAACCTGGCAATTTGCTGAGACCTCGTATCTACAATAAATCAAAAAAATTAGCCGGATGTCATAGCACGCGCCTATGGTTCCAGTGACTTGGAAAACTGAGGTGGAAGAATTGCCTGAACCCAGCAGGTCGAGGCTGCGGTGGCCATGACACTGTACTTTAGCCTGGGTGACAGAGTGAGACTCTGACTCTAAATAAATAAATAAATAAGTAAATAAATAAATAAATGAGCTCTAAAAATCTCAATGATCAAGATAACCATTGTAATCAATTATTTTATAACATAAAGATAAACACAACGTAGAATATTCATGATAAACAAAATATTTAATATTTTAGGAAAGAAAGTTCTAGATGGGTGACTAGATGTAGCTAGTGTACATTGCGTCCTCAGAAAGGAACAAAATATCAAGTAGATATACTTCCAGTAGATGATCCAAGAAATAAATGCTGGAATTCAACATAGAAGCCACAGAAAGCAAGGAAACCAAAAGACAGATTAGACAGGTGGCCTTCTTGACCAAATCACCGGTGTGCACTGTTAGTAGTTCCTGGACATGGGAAAAGGGTAAGTGAGAGATACCTGGGGCTCCACACTCCTGCCACAGACGCCAACAACCCCTTCATTTTCATGGTCTCCATTCCAACACAAGAAACTTCCTAGATGTTGCCCAGAAGCACTGTTAGAACTTATGTGGAGCCCCACAGGCCTCCGAGCTCCAAGCAGCAGCAGACTGCACCATTCTGAGTGCCCTGCCAGAGAGGTTCTTCCTGGGACCACATCACCTGCCAGGCCAGAGAAGGATTAGGGAGACCGAGGATACTCAAACGTCACAAGGACAAATTTCGCTGCTGCTTTGACACAGCTGCTGGTGCTCCTGATGGACCCAGTGTTGTCCTGAAAGCTGTATTTTCCATCTAGGGTGTGAGGACCTGTGAGCTGAGGAGTTTTGCTTTCTGAGCGTGGATGGCCTGTGTTCAAGGTGAGGAAGCTGGGTAAGTCTCCCTGCTACTAGCAGCATTTCTCTGTGTAAACACTTTTGTGAAAGAGGGATGGCGCTGTTCATCCCAAGATGACCAACTGCCCCAGTGACCAGGCACCCCGTCACAATCGCTCCTGGGGTCACTACTTGCACCTACATGTGGGGAGTCAGATCATGGACTTGCCTGACGCAGTCCCCCAGATGACTTGCCCCTTCCACTTGCCTTGGTAGTTGAACATAGTCTGGGAATTTGGAGAATCCCGTGGCCCCAAATATCACTTGGGAGATATCTGTGTACTTCCCTGGGATAGCATAGGCTAAGCAGAAAGCCCACACTCTCTCCTGCAAATGCCATTTCCTGGCCAGAGGTCAATTGGCACAACCCATTGCAACATCTACCAACACAATACCACAGTCTTCAGAAAGGAGAAAACTTTTGCTAGGCCTCAGCTAACACCATCGCCTATACTACCCTGGCTCCTCAGGAGGCCTTAAGCCTCTATGCATACACAGCATGGCACTACCACAACAGGAAATCAAGAAAGCCACCACCCTAAGGTTATAGACAACCAAGGAAGCTCTACAGCATCTATGCCACTTCCTTGCCATCTCCATCAGAGCTGTTTATTGCATCTGCTGGGAAACCAGAAGACAGATTAACATGATCTGACTCCAAACAGCACCACCTCTCCTTTAAAGCTAAGACAAAAACCCAAGTCACTGTACATCTGGCAGATGAGTCTATAGCCTGAGGCATTGGAGAGCTATCCCAGTGAGCTTTCCAGATATGTCAGACATTAATTCTCCTCAGAAAATAGAAGCAAAACTACAGGTGAATAATCAAAACCTGAATGAAGTGATAAGGGGAGAGTCCTGTGGTCTATTAGAGAGTGCACTGGAAGAGTCTACAACACACAAAAATGAAAGTAACATGAAATTGGCAATGATCAAATCCTGAGAAACATGGCATTCTGTGGCAAGGGTAGTTAGGAGTGCTTTTGGTCTCTCTAGCCTTTGGAGTAGACTGCTGGTACCTGAACTCAGGGAGAGCTTCTTTATCTTCATGAGTTCAAGTGTTGGAGTGAGCTGTGACTTGGGGACTTCCTGAGGACCTTACACTGAGCTACTTGCTTGTACTGGGTCTCTTCCCCTTCCTCCTGGACCAGAGCTGCAGTAGCAGGTACCATACTGGGTTTGCATCAGTGGTGGAGCTCTGTTCTGTTCAGGGATCTTCAACCTTTGTGTCCTTACATCAGCAAGTCCCTTACCAACACTCCTCAGCACAAGCTAGGATTGTGGAAGCCCACAGGGCAGCTAGACCCAGAACCTGTAGCATAACTCGCCATTGTCAGACTCTCACAGATTGCCACTAACTAGGAAAAAGGGGAATGCACCACACCAAGGGAGCAGTGTATAGGATAAAAAATTCAGAGTGAAGGCTTTCCTGTGTACTAATACTTGCCTACTTGAGGGAAGTTTGTTTCAGCAGAGGCATGAACATAGTAATGGGCTCAGTGGGGCAGGTTGAGGTTTTGCTGCAGTGCTTGGGAAGCGTCTTGGAGAAGGGACCTTTTCCTCCTCTCTCACCCACCCCTGCAGACACTTACTGCTCCTATGAGAGCAGGGCATGAGGACACCTGTAGACACCCTTTCTTCAGCATTTTGGGGTTACTGCATTCTCACCCTAGGGGCTCAGGCTTACATAAGAGTGGAACCCCACTCCCTCTCTACAAGAAAAGCCAATATTTACACAGATGGACAGAGGTGCACGTCAGATCTGAAAATCTCAAACACCAGGCATAGGAGGAGGTGGATCCCTTTTCTAGGAGCCTGGTAGTGGATCTGAGGTGACTCTCTTCCTTCTCCCAGAAAAGACTGCAGTGCACTTCCTTGGGAGCTCCCATAACTATCTCTTAGGGCTGGAACTTTTATTCCCAGTAACAGTATTGCATATAACCACCTGCTTCAGTTGCAGCAAGTTTTCACCTATGGGTGCCTCCCATTGGCCTGAAGGCAGAATGGCTCAACCAGTAAACAAAATAGTGGGAAGAAAAAGAGCACACCAGTGGGAAATTAGATAAGCTACATGAGAACTCTGGCATTCTAGTCACTCAAGACATAGTGAACTAAATCACATCCAAAAAATGGCTACTTCAAGTAGCATCTCAGAAAATCAATGCATAAAGATTCTCTATGACCAAGGAATTCATAAAGCATCTTTGCCACTGAAAGCACCCAGTGCAAGTGTTAAACAATTATAACCCATATGCATTAAAGCAACAGGCTCAAGGGGGGTGGGGGGGAACAGATATATCAAAAAAATTGAAACAAGAATAAGAAATAGTCTTCCCAGATTGGAACAAACCAAATAATAATGATGGTAATAATAATAATTCTGGCAATATGAAAAGAAAATTTGTAAAAAGTTTTAGAACTCCTCCAAAAGACCACACTAACTCTCCAGCATTGGATCCAAACTAAAATGGAATCTTTGAAATGGGGTGGGGGGAGGGCAAATGGTTAATTATAAAATTGCTCAGTGAGATTCCATAGAAAGTTGAAAAGCAATATACAAAAAAATTAAAAAGATTCACTATTCATGAAGTGAATAAATAATATTCTAAAGAGGTAGATAATTTTAAAAAATAGATTTTCTAAAAATAAAAGACTCAAGAAATTCCAAAATTCAGTGGAAACTTTTAATAATAGAATAGATTGATTGATAGAAAGAATTTTAGAACTTAAAGACAGGACTTTTGGAGTAACCTGGACAATACCAGACAATAAATTTTAAAAATAATTAAAATAAGTTAACAAAGTCTCCAAAAAACGTAGGATTATGTATAACAACAAAACTTAAGAATAATAGGTGTTTGTTCCTGAAGAGAAATAAAAGGAAAAGGTTTGGAAGAAACTATTTGAGAGAATAATTGAAAAAAAACAACCCTGCTGCTCTTGCTAGACAGTTAGTTAGATATCTAGATGCAAGAAGCCTAAAGGACTTTGGGTAGATTTCTTGCATAAAAGACAAACCAAAATCATATAGTCATCAGGCAATGTGAAGTCAACATGAAGAAAATAATTCTGAGAGCAGCGAGACAAAGCATCAAACAACTTGTAAAGGCAAACCTATCATAGTAACAGCACTTCTCAGTGGAAACCTTTCAAGCCTGAAAGGATTGGGGTCCTATTTTTAGTCTCCTAAAACAAAACAACTGTCAATCAGAAATATTGTATTCTGCAAAACCAAGTTTCATAAGTTAAGAAAATATTAAGTCTTTCCAAGATAAGCAAACACTGAATAAATTTTCACCACTAGACCAGCTCTACAGGAATACTCAAAGGAGTTCTAAATATTCAAATGATAGATCAAAATATACTAGTAGAGAAATAATTGAAAGTATAAGACTCCCAGGACTTATAAATTAATAACACAATGGAGGAAACAAAGCAGAAGTAGTTTTTATTATACTAGATAAACATATGTTAAACCAATAATAATGAAAAAGACAAAGAAGTTATTACATAGAGATAAAAATATAAATTCAACAAGAAGGTGTAAGACTTCTAAATATATATGCATCTAACACTGGAGCACCCAGCTTTATTAAACAAATTTTACCAGACCTAAGAAAAACGAAAGATAGCAATATAATAATAGTGGAGAACTTCAACATCCCACCAACAGCAATAGACAGATTGTCAAGGCAGAAAGCCAACAAAGAACTACTGCACTTAAACTGTACTCTAAAACAGATGCACCTAGAAGACATTTACAGACAATTCAATGCCAGAACTGCAGAATACACACTTCTCATCAGCACAAAACATTTTCCAAGATAGGCCACATGATAGACCACAAAGTTTCAGTAAATTTTTAAAAATCAAAATTATATCAAGTCTTTTCACATATCAATGTAGAAGAAAACCAGAAATCAATTTCAAGGGAAGTTTTCAAAACCATACAAACATATGGAAATTAACCTATGTGCTTTAGAATGGCCTTTAGGTCAACAATGAAATCAAGATGGAAATAAAAATATTTTTGAAATGAATTATAACACTGACACAAATTGTCAAAATCTCTAGGATACAGTAAAAACAGTGCCAAGAAGAAAATTTATAGTGCTAAATGCCTTCACCAAAAATACAGAAGGATCACACATTGACAACATAACATCACAACACATGGAACTAGAAAAAGAACAAAACAAATCTAAATCTAGCAGAAAAAAATAAATTTAAAAAGAGCAGAGCAATGCTAAACAAAATTGAAATCCCCCAAAACAATACAAAGGATCAATGAAACAAAAAATTGGTTCTTTGAAAAGATAAATGCAATTGATAGATCCTGCACTAGCTAGATTAATCAAGAAAAGAAGATACAAAGTTCAAATAAGCTCAATTAGAAATGAAAATAGAGATATTACAATGGATATCATAGAAATGCAAAAGATAATCTGAGATTACTCTATGCAAACAAACTAAAAAATCTTGAGAAAATTGACAAATTTCTGGAAACATGCAACCCTATAATCTTGAATCAAGGAAACAGAGAAATTCTGAACAGATCAATAAAGAGTAGTGAGATTAAGGGGAGGGGGGAGGGATTGGCAGTTGAAGGAAACTGCCAGGGAAGGGAGGGGCACATCTCATCAACAAGGGTGCCTGCATAATCAACATTGTATACCTTACCCTGAATTGTTCCTCATATCTTTAAAATTAAAAATAAATTGCAAAACCAAAAAAAGCAAAAACAAAACAAAAGAATAGAGAATACATGAAAGTTTTAATGACTTTGAATCCACAGTGGGAAACTATCTTGGGAAAGAGAAATAGCATAACAATTATTGCTCTCTTTTATTCAGAGAGTAGGAAGAGAAGGAGAAAGGTAGTTTGTTCTTAATGTAAAATTAGGAAAAAGTAAATCAAATGACTCTGGGTAAGTTTTGAGAGACAAATGACTTCAAGTTTTCTTTGCTCATGAGATTACAACTGTGATGTAATTGACTGTGATTGTCATGATTTTTCTTCTGGTAGGAAGGTGAGTCAGAAAGTGTTAAATTAGACAGCAGTGCCAGCTGGCCTTACCAGCAGAAATTAGTTTTATGGAGAGCCGGGAGGACCTCTCTAAGCCTCATTTTGGTGGTTGTGTGACTCCTGCAAGGCACTGTCCTCTCCATGACTTATTGCCTATATCTAAGAACTTGCTACCATATGTACAGGTAGGAGAAAGAAATAAAGCACATCCAAATTGAAAATGAAAAAGTCAGCCAGGCTCGGTGGCTCAGCCTGTAATCCCGCGCTTTGGGAGGCTGAGGTGAGTGGATTGCCTGAGCCCATGGGTTCGAGACCTGCCTGGGCAACTTGGCGAGACCTCATCTCTACAATAAATCAAAAAAAATTAGCCGGGCGTGGTAGTGCGCACCTGTAGTTCCAGCTACTTGGAAGGCTGAGGCAGAAGGATCGCCGGAGCCCAGTAGGTCGCTGCTGCGGTGTCCGGGAGCGGCCACTGCACTCCAGTCTGGGTGACAGAGTGAGAATCCAACTCAAAAAAAAAAAAATGAAAATGAAAAAGTCACTATTTCTGTTGCCAATGGCCCAAAAGACTCCACCAAAAGACTCCAAGACTTGATAAGAAAAAAATTCAGTAAAGTCTTAGGTTACAAAATTAACACACACACTAATCAGAAGCATTACTAGCAACAATGCTGGGAATGAAATCAAAAATTAAATCCCATTTAAAATAATTTCCAAAAATAAAATAAAATAAAATACCTAGGAATATATTTAAGCAAAGCTGTGAACAAACCCTAAAAGGGGAGCTACAAAACATTAATTTAATAAAATGTAGATGGCACAAAGAAATGAAAACATTCCATGTTCATGAACTGGTAGATACATTATCATTGAAATGATCATACTACTCTATTTAATCTACAGATTCAGCACAATCCCTAACAAATTACCAATATCATTTTTTCACTCAATTAGAAAAAATAATCCTAAAATTCATATGGAACCAAAAATAGCCTGAATAGTCAAAAAAAAATCCTAAGCAAAGAACAAAGCTGAAGTCACCACATTACCAGACTTCAAATTATACTACAAGGCTGTAATTACCAAACCAGCATGTTACTGGTACAAAAGTGTACATGTATATTAATGAAACAGAATAGAGAACTCAGAAAAAAATAAATATATAAATAAATAATCTAAAAAGAAGACAAAATCATAATAACGCATAAATAAAATCATTAATGGTGCTGGGAAAATTGAATAGTCACATGCAGAAGAATGAAATTGGATTCCTGTCTCTCATCATATAGAAAAATTGACTCATGGTGGATTAAGAACTGAAATGTCAACTCTGCAATCATAAACAGTCTTAGAAGACAATATAGGAAAGACATTGGCCTAGGCAAAGAATTTATGTGTAAGTCCCTAAAAGCAAATGAAACAAAAACAAAAAAGTAGGATTTAATTAAGCTAGAAAGCTTCTGCCTAGCAAAAAAATAAAAAATAAAATAACAGAGTACGTAGGCAACCTACAGAATAGAAGGAAATATTCTGAAACTATACATCTGACAAAGAACTAAATATTTAGAAATAACTCAATCAGCAAGAAATAAATCAAATAATTCCTTTAAAGAATTGGCAAATGACATGAACAGATATTTCTTACAAGAAGAAATACAAATGGATAAAAAGCATTTGAAAAAATACTCAATAAAGAATAGTGATCAAGAAAATGCAAGATAAAACCACAATAAGATAGCACTTTACCCCAATTGGAAATGTCATGATCACAACATCAAAATATAGTAGATATTGACATGGTGTAGTGAAATGGGAATGTTTATAGCATGTTTATGGGCATATAAATTAGTACAACCTCATTAAAAATAGTATGAATATTTCTCAAAGGATTAAAGTAAATCTACCATTTCATCTAGCAATCCCACTACTGTATATCTGCAACTGTACTCATGTTTATTGCAATACAATCCATAAATATAAAGATATGAAATTAACCAAGTACCCATCCACCAGCAAGTAGATAAAGTAAATGTGATGTATATACACTTCGATTGCTATTCAACCATACAAAAGTATGAAATAATGTCTTTTTGCAGCAACTGGATGGAATTGGAGGCCATTATCCTAAAGTGAAATAACTCAGGAACAGAAAAACCAAATACCACATGGTCTCATTTATAAGTCAGAGCTAAGCTTTTCAAATGCTTGCAGAATGGTATAAGGAACATTAGACTCTCAGATGGAGGTAGTGCAGGGGTGGGGATGAAAAATTACCTATTGAGTACAAGGTGCACTCTTTGGTTGGTGGGTGTACTAAATAACCAGACATCACCACTTCACAATTCATCCATTTACTCCAAATTCACTTTACCCCCCCCAAAAATTGAAATAAAATTAATTATTTTTAAAATTACAGATGAAACATATTATAGGTTAAAAAAAAAAAAACAACTAGAGAGGCAGGCAGCTGTGATTTATGACCCTCTGTTATTATGTATAGAAACAGTTGATTTTGATCTTGTGTGATTTCCAGCTGCTGGGCTATGCTGTCCTGCATGATTGCTTTATGAGGGCTAGGACGGCAAGGGAAGAGATTGGGTAGAATAGTGTTTTCGTATACAATGCTGTTGTTCTAATTGTAGATATTTTATTAACTCATTCAGTTGGTGTAAAATATAGGAGAATATTTTGAGAGATGTGTATGAAGGGCACAGTTTGCCTTCTGCCTCCTTTGAAATGGCTCAGACAATGTTACTGGGGCAATTGCTGGTGGAGGACGGTGAGAAGAAAGTGGAAAAACAGGAATGTGTGCTTCACGCAGGAGCCTGTAAAGACAGTCACTATTAAGAAAGTTGAAGGAAATTTACCCTTTACAATTTTTCCCAGTGCATTTACAGGGATCCAGGTAAAAGGAGTTTTATTTATGAATGACATCAAATCAATGGGACTTTCTGCGTGCTTCAGCCATTTATTTATGATCATTATTTGCTTATTTATTTATTTATCGGACAGTAGCAACAGCTTGTCTGTCAGTTCATAATGTAGCACATTTTGTTATATAACTAATATGATCTTCTCCTTAAAAACAAGCATGTGTACTGGTGTGTCCAACAGGGGGTAACCTGACCAGACAATGTGGGGGCCAAAGGGAAGCCCGAACTTCACCTGTATGAGATCCCTTGTATACCTAACCCTTGATTGTGCCCCATATCTTTAAAATAAGAAAAAACAAAATCAAGGTTCTGAGAGTAAAAAAAAAAAAGGGAAAATTTAATATTTGTTTAACAAATAGCAGTTTCTACCACACTTCTCTAAAGTTTTAAACACACACACAAATTCAGTTAGTGTCCTCATCGTACTTATACAAATGAGTCACCTCCAAATTGACTTTCTATACAAACAAGCACGGACACAGCTGTGTCCAATGGGTGGTAACCTAATAAGCCTTTTGAAAATGCTGCATATAGTTAGAATTATCCCTGCTATTAATAAAACACATTATCTTGGTTTAATATTGTATCCATATATATGTTTGTTGGTTGAAATGCTTGATTTTAACTTCAGCTTTTAAAAATTCCTGCAAAATTAATGTGTTACATTGAATAAATAAACCATTTTCTTTGACTAAGTTTATAAAGAGAAAATGTGACATTATTTAGCATTGAGTTTGACTATCCTTTGAAAATCCTTTTCAGTTCAGGCATATTGTGCTCTTATTCAACAATACATCTGAAGTAATCTCATCATATCAATGATTTGAATTACAAAGAACAGATTAAGAAAATGTACATTTAGTAAAATTGCTTAATTGGCTAAGAATACTGAGACTAGAAATAAAGATTCAGAAACACTCTTCATTCTACAAAACATGAATCTGAATATCACCATTTTGATTTCATTTGATAAACTGTCACCTGTGAAAATTAAACTGTAACCTTGTTCACCTCTGTCATAGAGAAAGCAGATGCTTAAACTTTCCTATCCTGACATAAGTATATGGAGAGTCACACAATTTGAAATCTAATTAGTGTTTAATAAGCCATTTGAAAATGATGTCAGTCAACTCTTACAAATTAATCCTGCTCTTTCAACATCTGCTGGTATTTTGCAACAGCAATTATTTCATGACAAAAAGAGGCCTAAACCAGTCCATATTAACATAAGCATCTCTTATGACTACTCCACAAATTTTTCTCTGAAAAACGTTAATAGCCTACTCCTGGCTTAAGAGGGAAGAACTGCTATAGACATAATGAGGCTTGCTCGGAATGGAAAAGAGTTTACTGTCCTAAAATTCAATTTTGAAAGTTCAAAGGAAGCTGAGAACTGTCCCCAGGCTGTTAAAAATTGTCCAGAGATTTTCTAGGTAAGCGCATGTTGGTCCATTTCTTGAGAAACAGACGTGAATTTATGGCATGACAGACAAATAAATTTAACAGCAAAATACTCTTTCACTAAAAGCGTGAATTTCAAAAAGAAGCAGAACATCTCCTTTAAATTAAACCCTCATGCAACCAAAGCTCAAATTATTGTAAATTTTTTTCCTGAGCTAATATTTAATATCTCAGAGTGATTGCTTTGGTTTAGCTTAAATTCAACTTAGTTCCTATTTTGCTAATTTTAGTTATAACATTACTGGTAACAAAAAGAGGCTGGTCTCCGTGGCTCAGCCTGTAATCCCAGTACTTTGGGAGGCCGAGGTGAGTGGATTGCCTGAGCCCATGAGTTTGAGACCCGCCCGGGCAACTTGGTGAGACCTCATCTCTACAATAAAACAAAAGTTAGCTGGGTTTGGTAGCGCGTGCTTGTAGTTCCAGTTGCTTGGAAGGCTGAGGCAGAAGGATCGCCTGAGCCCAACAGGTAGAGGCTGCAGTGACTGGGAGCTGGGTGGCTGGGCGACAGAGTGAGACTCCAACTCAAAAAAAAAAAAAGAAGAAGAAGATAGTGCTTAAAGTACAGTTTCTGGGATTATAATGCAAAGTTATGAGAATTGCGCCCACATACTTGGCATCGATGAGTTCTTGTGCTGTTCTTTCTTAGGTACATTACTGTTGTAGAAGTCCAGGAATTTCCGGAATTAAGAGAAACTTTAGAGCAAATTAGGGTTTATGAACATGCCTCCACAGAGCCACTACACTTTTATTTGAAATAAAATCGTTAATATAGATTGTGAATTATGAGTTCTAAAGTTTTACATTTCCCATCTGACACATTCAACTAGTTTCATTTTTTTTGTCAGGTAAAGAGGTGTCTGTGGTCACATCACACAACTAGTTTCATTTGACCATTTACCATTCCCCGAATCCCGTTATTAACAATCTTTAATCAATAAAAATGACTATTCTTTAGCTTAGTTCTTTATTTAAAATATTGTTTTGTGGGGTCAATTTTTTTCAACCACATAGAAGAAGGTCTATATTATAGCAGTCTTCACAAATGAGTTAAAAAAAATCATTAAATGAATATTTGCAAAAGAAATCCTTGCTCCTAAGATAAATGCTTGGCAGTATGTGGACCAGATCCCTAACACTAAATTGAATGACTCAATGAAACTACTTGGATTTCTTTGGGTAGTGTTTTGTAGTTTTCATTGTGAAGTTCTTTCACTTCACTTGTTAGGAAGTATTTCTATTCTTTTTTTTTAAATGGCTATTGTGAATGGGATTGTGCTTTATATTTGGTTCTCTGTTTATTTGATATTGGTATATAAGAATGAAACTATCTTTTGCACATTTATTTTGTACCCCAAGACATTGCCAAATTCCTTTATCAGTGAAAGTAGATTTTTGACAGATTCTCTTGGGTTTTTGAGGTATAGGATCATATCATCAGCAAAGAGGGATAACTTTACTTCCTCTTTTCCTATTTCCTTCTCTTGTCTGATTGCCCTAGCTAGGAGTTCCAATGCTATGTTGATCAGGAGGGGTGAAAGTGGGCGTCCTTGTCTTGTTCAGATTTTCAGGAGAAATGTTTCCAGTTTCTGTCTTTTTAGCAATATGTTGCCTGTGGTTTTATTATAGATGGCTCTTACTATTTTGAGGTATTTCCTTCTATGCCCAGGTATTTGAGGGTTTTTATCAAGAAGTGATGCTGGATTTTATCAAAAGATTTTTCTGCCTCTAATGATAGAATCATGTGGTTCTTGTTTTTATATATTCTGATGTGCTTAATTACATTTATCATCTTGCGGGTGTTGAACCAGCCTTGCATCCTGGGGATGAAACCTGCTTGGTCATGGTGGATGATTTTGAGACATGTTGTTGGATTCAATTTGATAGAATCTTGTTGAGAATTTTTGCATATATGTTCATTAGGGATATTGGCCTGTAGTTCTCTTTTTTGTTGAATCTTTACCTGGTTTGCATATCAGTGTATGTTAACTTTGTAAAATGATTGGGGAAAATTCTGTCTTTCTCAATTGCCCAGAATACTTTTAATAAGATTGGTATCAGCTCCTTCTTGTACGTTTTGTAGAATTCCGCTGGAAAGCTGCCTGATTCAGGGCTTTTTTTTTTTTTTTTTTTTTTTTTGGGAATTTTTTTT
>NW_007255840.1:280656-303488 GCF_000164805.1 Carlito syrichta | reverse complement strand
GGGGTTTTTTTTTTTTTTTTTTTTTGTAGGTAACTTTCTTATGATGGAGTCAAATTTCCTGCATTGTTATTGTTCTATTTAGTATCTCAGTGTCTTCTTGTTTTAACCTTGGGAAGTTGTATGGTGTCAGAAGTTCTCCATTTCATTTATGTTATCAAATTTGTTTCTTACAGGTGTGCATAGTAATCTCTGATATCTTTTGTATTTCTTCAGGATCAGTTGTGATTAGATCTTTTGCATTTCTGATTGTGTTTATTTGAATTTTTTCTCTCTTTTTCTTGGAAATTCTGGCTATGGGTCCATCAGTCTTGTTTATTATTTCAAAGAACCAGTTGTTGATTTTTTCCTATGATGTTTTTTCTTCTATGTCCCATATTTAGGTTTTTGCTTCAGTTATCTGAATTCTTCTGCTAAAGTTAGGGTTTTAGTGGTCTTGTCTTTCCAGCTTCCTTAGGTGGTTTTTGAGACTGTTGACTTGTGATCTTCCCATTTTCTTGATGTGTGTTCTTAGAGATAGAAGTTCCACTCTTATAACTGTTTATACGACATCCCAGAGGTTTTAGAAGAATGTTTCTTTGTTTTCATCTGTTTCCAGGAATCTTTTAATTTCTGTTTTGTTTTGTGTGTTGACTCAGTAGTTGTTCAGCATCATGTTGCTAAGTGTCCATGTCTTTGTGGGTCTTGGAGGAATGGTATTGGATTGTTATTTATTTTTATTCCACTATGGTCTGAGAAGGTGCATGGCCGTATTTTGATCTTATGAAATTTGTTTATGCTTGATTTATGGCCGAGAATGTGATCGATCTTGCAGTATGTTCCATGTGGTGATGAGTAGAATGTATATTTTGTGGTTGTTGGGTGAAGTGTTCGGTAAGTATCTATTAAGTTCATTTAGTCAAGCATCAAGCTGAGGTTCCGGATCTCTTTAATAATTTTTTACCTCAACAATCTGTCTAGGGTTGTTAGCAGGGTATTTAAGTTCCTAGCTATAATAGTGTTATGGTCAATCTTTTCAGTTTACTTAGTAGTTGCTTTACAACTCTGATGCTCCTGTGTTGGGTGCATATATGTTTAGAATGGATATTTCTTTTTGATGGATTAAACCCTTATCATTTTGTGGTGTCCTTTGGTATATTTAAACTTTGATAGCTTAAAGGTTGTTTTGTCTGATATTAAGCGAATGAATACTGCCTTATTTTGTGTTCCATTCACTTGGAAACTCATTTTCCATCCTCTAACTTTGAGTCTGTGAGGGTCCCTTGTGGTGAGATGAGTTTCCTGGATGCAGCAAATTTTTAGGTCATGGTTTTTTATCCAGCTTGATGTTCTATGTCTTTCCAGTGGTGCATTTGGTCCATTTATGTTCAGGCTGATTATTGAAATGGGATTGGTTATTGCTATCATGAGGTACTTATAAAGTTTTTTGTTTGTTTATTTTCTATTAGCTTTTGAGTCTATCTATGCATAAGTTTTCAGATTTGCAGTTGTGATGTATTATTTGTTGACTCTGTGTTTTGCTGTTTTCTTAGGAAGTGCATGGTCATTTTTTTTTTCCTTTCTTCTGTGCTTAATACCTTTTTATATGTCTCCTATAGAGCTGTTCTGGAAGTTCCATAATCCTTTAGGGATTGGATATCTGGGAAAGATTTTAATTCTCCATTGCTGATGAAGTTGAGTTTAGCTGGGTAGGAAAATACTAGTTAAAATTGTATATCTCTGAGGATTTTGAAAATTCGACTCTGTCTCTTCTAGCTTGTGGTGTTTTTGTTAATAGGTCTCCTGTTATTCTGATTGGTTTTCCCCAGTAGTTCATCTGATCTTTCTCTCTTGCTGCCTTTAAATTTTTTTCTTTTGTGCCTACTTTGTGTAGGTGAATTACTATGTGTCTAGAGGTTGGTCTTTTCATTTAATATCTTGTGGGAGTTCTCTGTATCTCTTGTGTTTGGATAGTCACATCTCTGGTGAGATGGAGAAAGTTTTCTTGGATAATATCCTGGAATACTTGCTCTAAGGTGTTCTCCAGTTCCCTTTCCTCTTCTGGGATATCAATCAGGTGTAGATTCAGTCTTTTGATACAAATGCACATATCTTGGAGGCTTTGTTCTTTCTTTCTGAGTTTTTGTTCTATGTTTTTTAGAGATTGGGTTAATTTCATGTTTTGGTCTTCAAGTTCTGAGATTCTTTTTTCTGCTTGAATAATTTTGCTTTCCATGCTTGTCATCCTGTTATTTATTCCCTGAATGAAATTTTTTATGGCCAATATTTCTGTTACAATTTCTTTTAGTGTTGCATCTTGTCTTTCTTGAGTCTTATTCATTCTCTCTATCCATTCCATAATCCTTTCTGTATTCTGGGGCCAGTCATTGGTGATTTCCATTGCTTGGGCCTGAAGTCTGATTTTTCAGGTGTTTTCTCTTTGTGACACTGATAATTACCTGTGCCCCTCTGTTGATTTTTTCTCATTGGTGATAATTCTCTTTCTTTTCTCTTTAGTTCCATTATTCAGTGGCAGTTATAGAGGCTTTCACTTCTGATACTTGCTCAGTCCTCTATTCTTTCCTGATCAGGGCTCTGAATTTGGTCTATTTTGAAACAGTGTTTAGGATGGGAAGTTTTGCTGTCTCTGGTAGTTTTGAGAGTCTAATAAGGTGGAGGATGGGGAGCCTGGATTCAAGAAATACTTGCAAATCGCAATGTGCACTGATTGTAATATGGGTTCCCTGAGATCCACTCTCCATAACTACTCTATGTGATGATGCAATGGATATGTGTGTGTATGCCCTGAGTCCAAGATAGAGTAACAGCAATGAGGAGAACAGAGGAAAGTAAAATAAAATGAGAATGAGACAGACAAAAATTTTAAAAATATTAATAAAGAAGCACAGAACAACAAGAGCAGAAACATAAGCAAAAAACAATTAAACACACACACAAAACTCAAAATGAAAGGAGAAGGAAAAAAAGAAAAGAAGAAAAGGAATTCAAATTGAACTGTCACACATTTATTCACACACACTGAACTAAAAAAAAAAAAAAAGAGAAAAAAAAGCAAAAACAAACAAACAAAAAAACAAACTAAAAGATGAATACTCAGTCCTTCATGTACACACATAAACACAAAACAAAAAATGAAAGAAAGAGAAAAAAAAAGAAGACTGGAGGGATGCAAATCAAACCCTCGCATACACATTCATACACAAAGGAAAAATATTAAAAAGTTAATAAAAAAACATTTAAAAACCTGCCCTCTTGTGTCGGATTCTTCAATTGTTCTTCTCAGCTGCCTCTCTACTGTCTACTGGGGAGCTTTGGCCTCACTCACAATCTCCCCAGTGTACAGCCCAGGGAAGGAGAAGGAGACAGTGGGTGTGGGTGGGGCTTCAATCCTCCCCTTCTACTCTAGTATGGTCAGGGGACTCCCTTGGTGGGGGGGTGTGGACTTTTCTCTGTCCCAGGTACAGGTTGGAGGGGTGCCCCAGTCAGGCATATCCTGGTGCGGAGTCCTCCTATTGCAACTGATGATCAGGTTCCATCTGGGTTCATCCCTCTCAGTGGTGCCGCAGTCATGCAGGTCTGATATTCAGAGGATTGCTGGGGAGGAGGAGGTTGTGTCAGCCCCAGAGTCACCACTGATCCCTTTGGAGATCTTCCTCATCCTTTTCTGGCCACACTCTTTGCCCTGAGGCTGACTCAGGATAGAAGGTGGGGCACCTGAGACTCAGCACTTATCTTATCCCTTTGGAGTCTGTGCTTTTGGAATATGCCCTCTGGGTCACAATCAACCCCCGAGAAGTTAACCCACCACCACAGAGTTCGAATTTGTCAGTCCATGGTGAGCAAACCAGAGCACTTTCTTGCTCAGTTTTCAAGATGGTGACAAGGTGTCTCTTTCATCTTCTCCAGTGGGACTCTGCCTCTGGGATTCCTTGCTATGCTCCCTCCACAGACCTTGCTGCCAGTGTCTGGCCAGGCACTGTGGTACTGAGGCAGAGCCTGGAGCCATCAGTCTCTCCAGGCAGCTTCTTCCCAGGAAGGGCTTTGTTGATTTTTTTAAAAATGGTGGTGGGCTTCTGCACCCTGGGACACTTCAGGAACCAACAGAACAGCTGCAGCACTGGCCACTTAACCAGAAGACTCCAAGTCACTTGCTCCTGAGTCTCCATTCAGTCAGCCACTCATACACCCACTTACTCACCAACACATATGCAAAATTTTCCATATACTCACTCATTTCACTGAGACTTGCCTAGTCCAGCTGACTCCACTGTCATCTTCCCAAGAATCCTTGATTTTGTTAAGTATTACAATGTGCCTGATTCTCCTTGAAGATGAAGATAGTAGGTGATTCAACTCATGAAATGGGTATGTGCAGAGGACACTGGTCTTCAGAAGGAGGGAGATACCAACCACCTTATGCACTTTTTTCCTTTTTGTGAATATCTATGCAATATAGAAGATAAAGGAGACAAAAGCCTATGAGACAAAAGCAGAATGACAAAAATGTAAGTCCTCAGAGTGGCTAATTAGGGAAAAGACAAAACAAAACAAAAACAAGAGCTTGTATCTCTGATGCCTCCATGGCTCTGCCTCCCCTTTTCCCCCACATTCTCCTTCCTAAAATCTTTTTATGCAAGGGGGAAAAAAACCCTTTTGCTATGCTACTGCAAGTAGTGTTCCTAAAACTTACAGCTGCAAGTGACCCAGTTGATACAAGGAGCTGGATAAGTAATATCCAATGTACCTGAGACAGGTTATTAAATTGAAGTTTTATTATGTTGTGAAATATTTGCAGAAGCCAAAAGTTGTATTCCAAAGGAGAAGACTAAGTAAAGAGCAGAGCCAAAGAACAGTTGACTTCCAGAAAAGGTTTTCTACTCTTCCACTTCCAAGCCAAGTCAGGGAGCTTTAAGGACAACATGAAAAAGGGGACATCCCCCTCACTATGAGTGATAGCTCCTTCCTTGAAGAAGAATTATTTTATGCTTATGCATCTGTGTCCTTGTCTTTCTAACAGATATGATTTTATTCTCATTACCACAAGCGGGTCAAGACACTCAAGCAACAGAACATTTTTTTAAAAATATATATTTATTTATTTTTAAGAGACTGGGTCTTGATACGTTGCCCAAGTGGGACTCAACTCCTGGGCTCAAGGGATCCTCCAGCATCAGCTTTTTAAGTATTTGTGATGGTAGGTGTGTGTCTTGTAATCTGGCATGTTTTACTTTTTTTTGAAAAATAATGCATTTCTTGCTCCCCAGTCATTGCAGAGCTCTTCTTACCTTCACCTCCAACTGAAATCCATTCTTCTCTATCATACAGTCTCAGATGTTCATTTCTCTTGGGTATATATGTAAGGCTAAAGTTGCTGCTTCATATAATGTTATAGACTGAATGTTTACAACACTCACAAATTGATATGTTTAAATTCTAACCTCCAGTGAGATGATATTTGGGGTGAGCCATCTAAGAGGGGTTAGGTCACAAAGATAGCACCCTCGTAAATGGGATTGGTGACCTTATAAAAGAGGATCCAGAAAAACCCCTCACCCCTTCCACCACATGAGGCTAGAGTAAGAAGTTGGCTGTCTATGATCCAGGAAGCAGGTACTTGCCAGCACTGAATCCACCTTGATCTTGGATGGTTAGCCTCCAGAACTGTTAAAAATACATTTCTATTGCTTAAAAGCCACTCAGTTCATAGCATTTTTGCCATAGCAGCCCATACTAAGGAAAACATATAGTGATGTTGCAGTTAATATTTAGAACATTGTCAAAGTATTTTCCACAATAACTGCCCTTTTCCTAAAGATATCAGTGAAGTATGAAGTTTCTAATTTCTTTACTTATTTGCCAATACTTGTTATTGTTCACATTTTTTATAGCCGATCTAGTAGGTACATAGTAATATCTCACTGTGATTTTGGTTTGAATTTTCCAAATGTTTAAAATTATTGAGCATCTTTTCATGTGCTTGTTGGCCATTTGTGTATCTTCACCAGAGAAATGTTTATTCAGACACTCTCCATTTTCAATTGAGAATCTCTTAAAAATTCCTTCTGTATTATTGATGCAGGAACCCTTTATCAGGTGTATAAGTTGCAAATAATATTTGCCACTCTGTGAATTGCCTTTCCACTTTTTGATGATGTCTTTGAGCAAAAATAATTATTAATTTTGGTGAAGTCCAATGTATCTAGTTTCTCTTTTGTCACTGATGCTTTTGGTGTCATATAAAAAAATCATCACCTAATCCAAAGTCACAAAATTGTAGGCCTATATTTTTCTTCTAACAGTTTTTTTATGTTAAGTCTATAATTCACTTTTGAGTTAATTTTTATATAAAATAAATTTTATTTGTTTCCTGTGATAGGGTTCAATTTCTTTCTTTTACCTGTGGACATATAGTATGATTTAGTCAAATGACTATTTATTTTCCACACTGAATTGTCATGGCACCCTTGTTGAACACTAAATTTATGGGTTTATCCAGTCTCTCAATTCTACTCCACTGATTTGTATGTCTATTTCTATGCCACCATCATATTTTACAAATTCATGTCATTTCATAGTATTTTTTTAAATTGAGATGTGCTGAATCGTACAATTTTTTATATATTTTTAAAGTTTGTTTTGGTATTCTTAGTTTCTTGCTCCAAAGAATGGCACTTTTCAGGAGAGTTCATGTGATACACTGGTTTAAATAATTTATTTGTTGGAAATATGCATTTATAATATAAATTATCATGATTTGAGAAAACAGACTAGTAGTTTGAGAAAATATGCACTTTTAAATATTAGTTGCAAGAATGTATATATGTATGCATGTGCATATTTTTATTTATGAAAATATAACCCAAAAAACAACAAAAAATTAAATGATTTGTGATAACTGATTCATAGCAATTTGGTGGAAAAGACATGCAACTCACAATAAAAATATTGTATTGCAACTAAACAAATTGCATGTCAACCTCTCATATTTTAGAAGCAGCAGCTTTCTTAACTAGTAATAAATTTCAGGAGGAAATAACTTTATTATTATGTCCTGTAATCAAGGAGGTGGGTATATAGTCAAATAAGTATTTTTTCATTCTTCCAGTGTAAAAAACTTCATTGGGTTATACGTGTGTGTTTATACATGTGTACATGCATACAAATATTTGTGTATTTACATGCATGCATATACACATATATACATTATGAACACCATAAACACAATACTTACATATTATATATGCTAGAAATTATACAAATTCTTATTTTACTCTATTAAACTAGATACCTTTTATTTAAATGATATCATCACTGAAATTTTACCAATTATCCATTAGCAATTTACTAATAGAATACTCTTGACTCACACACACACACAAAGAGACTATAAAAATACTTCACTAATTATGGTGCACATCTTTTTATATATCTATTTTTTTCAAGGCTCATTCAAAAAATATGTAAGGCCTTAAAACAAAACATTTGAAGTTAAAGCTGGACTCAGTGGCTCAGCCTGTATCCTGCGCTTTGGGAGGCCGAGGTGAGTGGATTGCCTGAGCCCGCGGGTTTGAGACCCGCCTGGGCAACTTGGTGAGACCTCATCTCTACAATAAATCAAAAAATTAGCTGGGCATGGTAGCACGTGCCTGTAGTTCTGGCTACTTGGAAGACTGAGGCAGAAGGATCGCCAGGGCCCAGCAGCTCAAGGTTGTGGTGGACAGGAGCGGCCACTGCACTCCAGTCTGGGCGACAGAGTGAAACTCCAACTCAAAAAAAAAAAAGAAAGTTAAAAATATCATTTATGAATGTAATATTAAAGCCAGTCCCACTTTCCCATAGGACAGATGGTTATTATTATTTTCTTTAAAAACAGAAATTGATCCTCTCACTCTAAAAGCTTGAAAGTTGCTTTTGTCTTCTCTGAGTTCCTTTCTCAGGATACTTACCACCATGCCCAGAGAGTACCAAGGAGCTGAAATTTACCAAACCACCTCATCTGGGCACTAAGAAACCAGACTACTCCTTAATTCCTGTTTTCCCACATGTAGCTACATTCCTTTCTCATTATATGTAGCTACAATTTTAATCAGTTGGGAGATCTGGGGTTTGGCTCCCATCTCTCTGGTTGACATCACATCAATAATAAGCCTTTGTCTCTGGTAATATATGACTCAGTTGTTAGCTATCTATTGGTGAGCAATGGGACACAGACCAACCCTAGACATTTAGTTAGACATGCAACATTTTATACCATTAACAACCTGTCAAATGACCAATTTTTACTATTAAAGATTTTTTTCAGAATTGAGTAATATTGTAGACATGTATATATATTTTGACTAGGTATTAGAACACATTGACTCTTTTTGCAAATATGTAATGCAAATACTTATGACTTTTTCAGTTTGTTTAGGTGTCAGAATTTTGCATCCTTTCAATTATTCTTGAGTTGACTTGCCATATATTTATTAAGCTGAAAAACATCTTAAAAATCATTGAAAATCTTTATCCAAAGAGAGATAAAGAAATTAATATCTAATGTATCATGAAAAACATAATGCTATTTAACCAAGTTTATGCTAATATATTAATATTAACATTACTTGCATAGAATGTAAGGTTAATATTTGTCTATTTCTCTATCTCCTGCCCCCCCTTCGGTTTGGCTTATATTAATTAGTATGTTACTAGAACAGATACGTATTTACAGAGTACACAATGAAACTGTATAACTGCATTCACTTCTTGAAATTTTTGAATCTTGAACATCAGTATTTTTAGAGAAAAATAGAGTAATAGATAAAGAAATAAATATGCAGATATATAATATGCATTACATATTTTATATTTTACATGTAAATAAATATAGTCACAACTTTTCTCAGTTGCTTAGTATCCACACTTATAACCTAATAAATAACTTTAATAGCTTCAAAATATGCTTATGGATATTGATCTTATATGTTTATCTTTTAGAGAGTTTTTTATTGCTGTGTATGGAAGCTTATCTATTTTTTTTTACAGTTGCATAGAAAATTATTGCACAGTTGTATCATAAATATACAAGTTCTCAATTAAGATATACTCAAGTTTTGACCTCACAAATAGTACCACAAGTAATCATTCAACACACGTGTAGTTTCACATGTATGAGTGATGTCTGTAGGATTAATTCCATTAGGTGAAATTTCACTAGAATTTCAGAATTGTCCTTCTTAGAACTGACATAAATTTACTCACCATACCATGTATAATTTAGACAATCTATCACAGTCTTGTCAAAATAGTATGCCCACAAACTATTCCTGTTGCTCTGATTTTTATAAAAAGTGCACTGAGTAGAGTTTTAATTGTAACAATGTATTTCAGTAGTGTTGGGCATCAGTTCATAAATGTTCTATATGTATCTTATACTTCTCATTTTCTTTGAATGATCTGCTCATATATTTTGCCATTTTTCCCCTTGAGCTACTAATCCTTTACTATTGACTTCTAAGAGCTGTTTTTAATATAAGACATTGATTGTGTTGCAAGGTACAAATTGTCTTTTTCTATTCTGTCATTTCTATTTTGTCTTTATTCCCGGGGAGTGAGTGTGTGTGTGTTCATGTGGATGCATGTGTGTGTCTTTGTTTTGTGTTTTTTCTTCACTTACCCTCCCATAGCCATTCTCTCACTGGCTCTGTCTGTCTGATGCTCTGCCTCAGGAGTCAGCCTCTGTGTCACCCACGTTCTCATGCCAAGGTGCTTCTGGTTGAGTTTGGCCGATTCACAGAGATCTGGGATAGGCGGGCCGAACTGGTATACATCACTGCTGCTCTCTCTTTGCTTTTGTATTCTGTCATGGATAACAGCTATGACTTTTTTTTTCAGATACAGCCCAGCCATGACATTTTACCACTTCTCCAGGGCACCAGCTTTCATTAGACTTCAGGTAAACTCTTTCAACCTTATTGCCCTTATGTACCCCTGTTAATAATGACTAATTTTACTAGGAAGTGGATGGTTTTAACCACCTTGATTTTTCTTTTAAACTCTGAAGAAAAACATTTTTAAAATGTCCTTATTTAAACAGGCTTTGGTACACCATGGTTCATTTGGACACCCATTGCAGTTTTTGTTTGTTGTTTGCAATCATGGTCCTGTGGCTATGCCTTCAAGACATCCAAAATGCAAACACTCCTTATACCCTAGTGCGAGCCACTATCATTTGCTCCCAGAACTCACTAATGCCTAGTTTTCTGCTTCTAGATTTGTTCTTATTCCATCATTTCTCCTAAGTGCAACCAGAATTATTATTTTTTAAATACCTGATATCTCATAAGGTGGCAGACAAGTACAACAAGTTGGACGATTGTACAAAGTGTAATATGTTTTATCAAAATATCTTGTCCACTTGGGAGATAACTGGAGTTTTTGACCTCAGGAAAATCTTTCTTGTCAATAAAGAACATGGATTATCCTACCTGGAACTACAGCCTCAGGCAATAGCTTAAACCAAAAGCCTGAATATATGCTTGAATCTTCTCTCCTCTTCAGTACATTTAATTGATCTTGAAACTCTGCCATGTCTACTCCTAAACTCCAGTAGAGAATCTTAAATGTCACTTTTTCTAATTGCTGTCTCTGCCTTACTTTTCTCCAGCCCATCCTTCAGCCTCCATGAGTATGACTATTCTGCCACACCCTGATCAAATCCTTCAATGCTACCAATTGTCTTATAGAATGAATTAAAATTGTTTTATTTGCTGTACAGTGATCCCATGTTTTTGACATCCTTACCTTCTGGACCTTTATCAGGGCACTCATTGAGTTTCTCACTCCATGCTCAACATTTGCTTTTTAATTTTCAAAACACAACCAATTTTTTATTCTATTCTTCCCCTCGTTTTTATTTCTCCTGTTCCAATATATTTTCAAAATCTTGTTCAAATATTGTTTGTTTTTAGCAAAAATTCGTGAACCTCAAACTCTACTGGATTTAAGTTCTTTTCCTATGAGTTTAAAAGACATTCCCTGATTCATTTAAATTGTAGGAACATTATTCTATTTTATAATCTCAGACTTTCTATTTGCTATTCTCTATCTATACTGCATATTCCTTGAGAATTTCCTATGGCATAATAATTTCTCAAGTTATAGACTACAAGATGCTGAATACATATTTGTTGCATGAAACATTTTGCTATGCCTTTGTAATGGGAATCTATTGTTTCCTTTTTTCCTCCTTTATATCTTTACATTGCATATGTTTTATATAAATATGATTGGATATGCTTAATAATTAAGTCATCAATAGTTTTTTTGTCAGCTTCCTACCATACCAAAATTTCGGAAAAGATAATACTTAGTTTAATATGGGAATTTCATGGTTTTGCTTTAAATAAAGTTCTGATAGTTAATTGAACAATACTGTGTGGATTCCAATTTTTAAAAAGCAAAAACCAGAATTCTGAGGAAGTTTCTTTTTTCTAAATATTGCACCCTCTGCTGCAAAACCAAAGGACCCATGGAGGCCTGTTTGTCTGTGGGTGCAGAATAGAACCTAGACATCTCAGAAAGGCAGGGATGCTGGCATTCCATTGAGTTGGTGGGAGCTTTACTATCAAGAAATACAAATTTATCATTTAACATGCATAATTTTATGCATACTTTTTTTCTAAAAGAGGGCTAATAACTTTTATTGCATTAACAAAAGAGTCATGATTATTCAAAATGTTGGAATCTCTATTAATTCAGTGGAAATATGCTGTGTGTAAATACTGCATCAACAGTCATCATATTTTATTGTAATTATTAAATTCTACCACTAAGTACAGGTGACAACAATTCCATAGAAAAGATTATGCCTTGCTTTCCTTAGTTTTCCCTCAGGTAATTGTCACATAAAAGAGGTTCCTAAATTTCTGACATAAAAATGGAATAACTCATTTTTCTCAATACTTTCTTCCATACATCTTCTTCAAATGAAATAAATATAGCTTAGTATACAATATGCTGATAAATACTCACTTTTTTGTACAACTTAGTGATAAGGGGGGTGATTATTTAATCAGTTTTTAAAATTAATTTTTCCTTTATTTTGTGCTTTGCTTGAACATTAATATCTTTGGTTTTTTCTCTGTGCTGATATCCTATATTTGTAATCTCTACTATCATTTTTTAAAATAGTTCTCATTTCATTGGACAATTACCAACCCCAATTGCACCTCTAAAACAGGAGGTGAGGTCATTAAGAAAAAGAGATGGCTGTCAGTTCAGCAGAAATGATTCCATGGCTCAAGTGTTGCACCTCTGTTCTGTTCTTTTTCGGGTAGCAAAAGACATCTTTTTGCTGTCAGTGAAAATAAATGTAAAAACTGATGTCGGGGGCTGTTACAAAATAAAACTTCTTTTAATTCTTGCCTTTTTGGTGAAGAAGGGAAAGGAAGTCTGTGTGTGCTCACATGTGCATGTGTGTGCATGTGTGTGGTAGGGGTGATAGAGACAGAATGGCCAGTGATTCCAGGTCTGTCCATTGCATTATTAATTAGAGAAGAATATTTTCAGTTTCAGTATGATTTTCCCTTAAAGTCATTGATTGCATTTATGAAGCTTTTACATATGGAGATTTATATTTTGTGAAGATATATCTGGCAATACTAAACCCTTTCTCTTAGTCCATAAGTGGAGATAGTTCCACAAGGACTTTATGTGTTAGTCACATTAGAATATAATCTTTACTTATGACTCACCCAGAGTTAACTGTATGCAAGATCACTATATATTTTTTAAACTTAATTTTTCCCACAGATTTTCAGAGTTAATACTTTCTTTTGTCAAGTAGGCACTTTAAAAAACCATTTACAATGCTGGTAAAATGGCATTCAGCATAATGAGCGTCATAGTTAACTAACTTTATGAGAGGAGTTAGCTTTGTTTTTGTGGCCATGGGCTTCTAAAGGATGGTCTCTTTGGGAGAACTGGACCTTTTTCTTACAGGCAGGACTTCTTATCATTGTTGTAGAGCCTTTACTACCCAGCTTGGATAATGGCTTTAAAATGAAAACGGAATGCGACATATTTTATTCCATTTCACCATATCAGTTCCTACTTCTGAAAACATTCTCCTTAGGGCAACATAATCAGCTGCACCACTTGTAATCACTTAGAGCAGCTGACAGAAAAGCGCTTAAATCTATTTCAAAAAGCTCTTTTTTATCAATTTAAAGAATATGCTAAGAGTCTACAATACTGTAGATGTCTTCCTCAACAAATATATTTATATTTTTACATAATTTGTGACTGCCTGTCACTCCTTTTCTATAATGTCTGTTTTTCTAAATTTTAATAATCATTAAAAAGCCTAATTGAGACTTTAAATATTATTTTGCTTTAAAAACTAATTTAATTATGTGAATAAAGACAGTTCAAAGCCATGGGAAGCAATAGCAATTGTATTAAAGTATGTATGCTCATCTGCTGAAATTCTGGCAAAACTCAGAGCTCCACTTTCATCTTATTTGGAGTCAAAGTTTGGGCAAAACCATTGCAAATAATTGAAATGGTTTTGCTTCAAGAGTCTGAGAAACAAAACCCTACTTTCCTTATATTCCTGTGTGACCAATTTCCATGCTTCACCTGGATTCTAATAATCAGATGCACACTCAAGAATGATGATTCAGAAGCAAATCAGCAGCCATGTCAATAAGTTTATATATGTGTAAATGGTAGTACCATTCAGTTCTGTGTGAGTAACTGAGATGGCATATCAGGCAACAATGCTGGTGTGCTTGCAAGGACAGTCCCATGATATGCTGGAAGTTTCATTAGGTTGCTTTATTTCTAATAAATGGCATAGTATGACATAAAATACCTGATATATTTCCTGAACTTCTAAGTGCTTAAATCATATTGGTGTGTACCACAGAATATATCAGACGAGTAGGGGTAACAATCAGCCATGGTCTTTTACATACTTATTCCACAGAGACAGTTGACCACACAACATCAACTGGGGTCAAAATGTGTGTTGGATAGGGGTAAGAATTAATGTTTATGGAAAGAGGAAACAAGCTTGTTTGCCTAGTAAACCTGGACATTAAAGTGTCTAAATACCCAGGACTGGGTAGCACTTTATGAAAGACAGCCAACATACATTTAGAAGACTGGATTGGAGGCCAGAGGAGCAAATAAAAAAACAGGGAGGAAGATCAGAGAAACATAAGGGGCACTTCCAATGCCTGAGTGAGGCTGTTTTTTCATGAACTGGACGGAAGATTAGGTGAAAAATAGTGATTTCTGTAATTCTCTGGGAATGCATCACATCCATATGTCTGTCTAGATTTTGTAAGGCAAAATTGAAGGAAAGTTTAGTTAAAATACACTTGATATTGCAATGTCCAAATAAAAGCAAAATATTAGCTAATCAAAGTTAATTTAAAAATAAATCTGAGCCGGGCTCGGTGGCTCAGCCTGTAATCCCGCGCCTCTGGGAGGCTGAGGTGAGTGAATTGCCTGAGCCTGTGGGTTCGAGACCCGCCTGGGCAGCGAGACCTCATCTCTACAATAAATCAAAAAATCAGCTGGGTGTAGTAGCGCATGCCTGTAATTCCGGCTACTTGGAAAGCTGAGGCGGAAGGATCACCGGAGCCCAGCAGGTCGAGGCTGCGATTGCCGGGAGCGGCCACTGCACTCCAGTCTGGGCAACAGAGTGAGACTCCAACTCAAAAAAAAAAAAATAAATAAAATAAAATAAATAAATAAATAAATAGATCTAAAGCCAAATGCTTGGAAAATATGTTTTGAGCAAGTGTGTTCGTAGAATGTGCCATGTTAAGAGATTCAAAGGTTTAAAATAACAGTTATTACAACTTATGATATTTATTTTAAAAGTGGTATACTTAATATCTATCTAAAAGAGAGTAAGGCATACTAAAAATGAGAAAGACATATAGAAAATAGAAATAGAGAAATAGAAAATAACATATCTGTATACAATCAACTAGATAAAGCAATAACAGCTTTGTCCACTTGGCACTTGAAATGAAAAGCCCATTCCTCACGCTGTCTAGAATGAAGAGGCAAAGTCTCCTTCCCAAGTATCTGACAGAACATAAATAGGGCAGCCTTTTGGATGATTGACCTAATTCAACTATGAATGGGATTAATAAAATTGAGATTGAACAATTCTTCATATTCATATGTAATATTGTTTAGGACAAAATAGAATGAAATTAATACAAAAAAGAACATTATGAAAAAAATTGAAATATACAGGCTAGCTGGAGAAATTTTAAAACAAATGTATGGTACATTTACTATTTGCTAGATCATATAGAAAGCAAATTGGACACATGACTAAGTGGGATAATTACTCTGTGTAAGCTTAGTTTTAACTAGTTTTGTTTAAATTTTCATTTACTAATCTGTGATCTTCCCCTGACTAGCCTTCAACTTCCAGATAAATTTTGTAATTAATCTCTGACTAATAGAAATTGACCATATTTTCAAAAATGTTTGAAGTCTTGACACTGAAGTTTTTTAGTCTTTATACTGAAGTGATTGTTTATTAAGTAAATTGAATAATAATAAAACTTTCTAGGGTCTTAAAATATTGTTACAAATTAAAGTTGGGAAAGATAATTAAAGTTTTTACCCAAATCCTTTCTGAGACAAGGAATCAAATGTCTTATAAAGTTTCATATCTAACTAAATGCTACAAAACTAGTAACATATTCTGATCTGACACCCAGAATCTTGGCCTGCTTTATATAATTAACATATTTATTGCTTTTATACCTGATTCATAAACAATTTGGAAAGACAGTGAGATTGCATAAACTCCACAATTTCTCCTATTATTAGCATCTAAAATTAGTATGGCACACTTGTTACAATTAGTAAACCAATGTTGAAAAATTATTTTAACTAAAGTCCTTATTTTGTTTAGATTTATTTAGTTTTTACCTAGTGTTTTAATGAGTTGTTTCCTTAGGTAATTTTTTTTTCTGTATTAGTTTATTGAACTTTACCTGTTTTTTGTTAGCATCACCACTTTTGAGAAGTATTGGTCAGGTATTTTGTATAATATCAAGTCCCTCAACTGAGATTTTTTTGATTTTTTTTTGTTCTACTAATGAGGCTGAGGCTATGTTTACAGAGGGCTGTTATTTTCATTTTGTATGAAGTTAGAGTAACCCACACAGCAGCTAACATGACAGCATGAGCAAAGAAGTCATGTCACCGCTTTGCTTT
The DNA here is from genome assembly GCF_000164805.1 of Carlito syrichta. Lineage (NCBI taxonomy): Eukaryota > Metazoa > Chordata > Mammalia > Primates > Tarsiidae > Carlito > Carlito syrichta. The sequence continues at coordinate 287,255 of NW_007255840.1, read as the reverse complement.
CCACCCAGAGTTGCTGGTGGGGCAGCTCGCATGTCTGTAGCTACGGTCCAGAGGGTGTCTAGGCTGAATACAGAAGTTGCCGTGACACTGGGCACAACATCTGCAACATCTCTCTCTCTCCTTGCATCCCTCTTTCAAGTACTGCTGTGTATAAAATTCTTCTCTTTAACCTTCCCAGAATAATATTTGCAATCTCTACCCATGTGGTCACCAAATACCACATCCAGTGTCTCTCTCTGATTTTTTTTTTTTTTTGCATAGCAGTCTCACAAAGATAAAGAGCCATTTTATGATATCATACAAAGGTTGCATACTTGACAACATGATGTCACTGTTTTTTACTAACCTTGATCATCTGGCTGAGACGGGGTTGACAGATGTCACCAATGCAAAGTTGCTCTTTCATCACCTTTCCATGTTGTGCTTTTTGAAAGGATATTGTTATGCACAGAACACACTTAATGAGTGAATAATGACACTCCACCACATCCTGACAGTGGTAAATCTATATAAAGTATTTAAAATTATTTACAGGAAATTGATCATTCACTGCCATTTATTCATCATCATCACTATTCATAGGTATTCATGGATATTTATACTATATGTATGACATAATTCAAATACTGTTTTATAATGTTTAAATTGTTCCAGGTTTGATCATTTGGTCAACAGGTCATTCAATTGGCTTCTGTGTCCTCTTAACATAACTAACCATTATTATTATTATTATTGTTATTTTAATAATTCCCCACTTTCTGGAACTATAGTATACTCCAGGTTCATTTTGTGCATCAGACCTAGAATCAGCCAATTCTTCCAAGAGACGTAATTCCATTTATTACAAAATGGTATTAGAAACTGAGATCTGGGTACTAGATGTGTTCATTCTTACTGGATTACACTTGCTCTTATGAACTTTCAGCTGTAAAGAAATATCTGTGTGATTACTAACCCACATATGTACACATATTTATAAATATTACTATATGCAGCTATCTCCTTCTGTATCTGTATTAAATGGAACATGAGTTCATACTGACATCCTTATCTTTAATCTGTTAATACATAGATTATTATAGCCTTTTTCTCTTGCTTATTTCTAACTCCCACTTCAAATGCGGAATATTGAGCTGCCTAGATCCCATCATCAGCCATTCATTTACTTGTGTTTAATACCACCATATATTTGCCTGGCAGTGTCAGAATTGTTACCCTGTACTCCTGTGGGAGGCAACTTCATAAACTGCAGTACAGTGTGTGTGTAGAATATCTTTTTCCTTTAATCGTACAGGTTCTGCTCATTTCCAGAGTTACATACGTAAGCATTGTTTTATTCCATCTCCTTTAGTCAGCTTTATTTTATGTATTTGTACTATATTTATATTGTTTTGCCACATTCTGTACACCTTCTGAAATTCCTTGAACTCTTAAATGATTTTTTAAATTTTGTATACATTAATATTCACTCTGAAGAAGGGCCAAGACAACAAACTGAAGATATTTCACAATTGCAGTTCTCTGCTCAGAAATGTATTGTAAGGAGAGGCTCTAGGGCTTTGAAAACTCAAGCTGTGATCTGTCAGATGGTCGCCTGATGATGTGGAGGACGAGCAGTTTCAAGCCCAGGAATCCCTTACATGTGGCCCAGAGTGACAGCAGGAGAGCACCACTAGACACAGAAAGGGTGCACAAAAACAACAGCGATTCTTCTCTATACGCATCATGTGACCCACTACAGTCTCAGTCAAGGGAGGAACAACCCAGGAAGTGCCTCCGGCCATTGTCCCATACTAGTCAGGCACAGAGGGTTACCCTAAATAGTCACAGGCTCTGGTAGGTCTCACATGGAGCCCCAGCTCCCAGGTGCCCTGTGCTGCAGCTTCTAACTCTTACACTAGAGGCTCAGTAGGTAATGGGGTGGTCTGTGCCACATGGGAGTACCACCCTCCCTTCCTCCCCAACACACAGCAGGGGTGACTTGACCGATAAGAGGACTTGACCAATGAGAGGACCATTGTGGTCCTAAGTCAGGGCTGTAGATGTGGCTTACCTTCAGGGTGTTGATATGGTGACCATAGGCCCTCCAATGGAGCAGCATGGGCACCACTCACCTGTGGACAGAGGACCCAAACTCCTCAATTCTTCCCTTCTACCCCTGGGTGTAAAGGGTAGTTTTGCCCATACAGAAGGAGGCCACTCGACATGCCTAAGAACACCTGAGCTAGAAGAGTCACAGAACCCTGCCTGGCTCCCTGCTAATGCTGCTGACAAGTGGTCTAGAAAGGAGGATGCTGCTGGAGCTCCAGACATCATATTTCCCAGAGGTAAGGGAACACTTTATTCCTGCCAAAATGCACCAGTGAAGCAGTGCCAGACAATTTTCCTCAAGATCACCACCTTCCCTGCCACTGTTGCCGCCCCACACCCAGGCAAGCTAGAAGAGGAAGGACAGGCAAAACAAAAACACAAAGAAACCACCCCACCAATGACCACCCCTGCCAGAGTCCAGCTCCAGCGGGTCAGGGCTTCCTGAAAGAGGGATGGCATCAGTGCAGGAGAAAAAACTTGGCCGCTGACTCTGCTGCAAGCAGGACAAATGCCAATTTATTGTCTTTTCCAACTCCTTTTGTACTCTACATGTTTTTTGTTTTCAAGGCAATCAGTTGCAATTTAATGGACCAGACAGGCAATGTATCTTTGTTCATCCTGTTTTGATCTTAAAACATTATCATCCTAAACATTAACTATAAATTTTATAAACTTCTAACATTTTTTAATGATTACTATTTCTTAATGTCCATACAAAAACTTACTTGTTCCTATAACTATTACATTATAAATCACTACCAAGTTCTAAGCACTATAATTATCACATAGATTAACAAGTCACACCTGTTACCTTCACACAGCAATTGCAACTAGCTGGGGTAAAACAACATTTTCAAGATTTCTTAGCCACAAGTTGGTCTGACTAGTTTTCCACAATGTTACACCCGATATTTACAATATGCCAGGGAGAATGAGCTTTAATGTTTGTAAAACAAAGGATCTCCAGGGCTCATGTCACCTTAGTCACAATCCCTAACCAGAATTACAAACCTCCTTAACAAAGGGCAGTAAAGGCAAGGGTGCTCTAATATTTATGAGATTGCTAATTTCTTAACCATAATACACCACATGTAGAAATTAAGAAAGTAAGTAAATGTAATTTTTGCATTGGCTCTCTTCCTAAAAATACAAACTGTAGCTTCTCAAATTTCTCCAATTAGTTGCCAATCAGAAGAAATAAAATCTTATAAGTAATTATCTACCTGTACATGATATTTTAAATCTCTATTGATAATTTCCTGGCAAGGCCAGTGAGTTCCCTGACAAACATTAAATAGAGCACTTTCTGATTTTTTAATAATTTTCCCAACTACAGTGTTTAATCAAGTGATTGTATGGTCTAATACCAGGAAGTTGGGGACGTGGAAACCTAGCGAGGAATTCAAATGAAGGGAAGGTAATTTTTCATGAATTCCCCTCTTGCCTTTTTGCAAGGAGTAGTGGAGGCATGAGTGGAATTTTGCTTTCCATTCTCAGACTGAACAGAACTTTTCAGCTGCACTAATAACAAAAGTGGAAGAAGCAAGGGTCTCAGCTGCCCAGGTTCTTTTTGCGGCCCAGTGTCTTAGGCCCCTTGGACTTTGTCAGCAGGCAGGCCTCCATGACTGGCTCCCAACACACCCCAACAGTAGCAAGCTTATCTAACTAAAAATCAACAAAACAAAAATAAAATGGAAGACTCTGCCCTCACAGGTGAGGAGTAATAAACCACAAAAGCACTGGCAATACCCAAAGCCTTAAAGAGTAAGCACCTACAAAAGGGCTTCCCATATTCCAAGTAATGGAACCCATCCAAATCAACCTGTCCCCGATGAAAGAAGTAGAATTCAGATTATAGATAGCAAAGATATCCAATGAGATCCAAAAGAAGAAGAAAACACAGATCATCCAGGCCCTGAAAACACTACAGGAAGTGAAAGCTGATCTAGACATTCTAAGAAAGGATCAATCTGAAGTCATGGAAATGAAGGATTCTCTCCTGAAATTTCAAAACACAACAGCAAGCCTTAACAGAAGAATCACCCAGGCAGAGGAACAAATCTCAGAGCTTGATGATGAAACTATTAAACCAACCCAGTTTAACAAAAACAAGGAGAAAAGGTTTAGGAAGAATGAGCAAAACCTATGAGAGGTTTGGGATTATGTAAAGAGACCAAATCTATGATTGATTGGCATTCCTGAGAGAGAAGGAAACACCTGGAACAAACCTTTCAAGATGTCATCCAAGAAAATTTTCCCTGTCTCAGCAGAGAAGAGACCATGCACATGCAAGAGATTCAGTGAACCCTTGTGAGGCATTACATGAGAAAACCATCCCCAAGAAACAGAATAGTATGTCTCTCCAAGGTGAGCATGAAAGAAAAAGTCCTAAAAGCAGTAGAGATAAAGGGCAGTCCACCTACCCAGAAAGACCCATCAGAATTGCAGAAGACTTCTCACAAAAACCTTGCAAGCCAGAAGGGATTAGGATCTCATTCTTAACATTCTTAAACAAATGCAACTCCAGAAAATCTTTTTCTCTTCCACCAAGCAAAGCTTCATTAATGCAAGATAATTAAAATTATTCCCAGATATCTAATTTCTAAGAAAGTATACCACCTCCAACCCAGCTCTTCAGGAGATGCGTAAGAAAGCTCTAATCACAAAAGCAAAAGGACAGTTTTAACCATTGCAAAAGCATACACAAGCATGGTTTACAGACCATACAAGCAAACCATAAAACCTAAAAAGCAAAGCAACCTCTTAACCACAAAAATGACAAGAATAGCCCCCACAAATTAATTATTAACTTAGATGTAAACAGATGGAAAGTGCCATTTGAAAAGCATACAGTGGTAAGTTGGATAAAGAAGCATACGCCATCCTCCTGCTGCCTTCAGAAAACAAAGTACAAATGACTCCACAGTTTCAAGGCAAATGACTGGAAAAAGATCTTTCAGACAAATAGAAAACAAAAAAGGGAAGGAATAGCTATTTTTATATCAGACAAAATAGACGTGAAACCTATAACAGTCCAAAAGCACACTGAAGATGATAATAAAAGACTCAAATGTCCAAGAAATATCCATTTTTAATATATACACAGCCAACATAGGAACACTCAGATTTATAAAACAATTGCTAATCAATCTAAGATAGAGAGAGCAATACTCCAAATAAACACAATTAGAAATTTTAAAAAGGCGATGTTACAAGTGACCCTGAAGAAAAGATATAAAAGATTAACAGAGTACTAAGAACATCTATAGAATAAAATTAAAAATTCTAGAGGAAATGGAAGAATTTCTGGCATCACATAGGCTCCCAATATTGAAACAGGAAGAAATTGAAACCCTAAACAGGTTAATAACAATCCAAGAAATAACTTTAGTAATAAGAAACCTCCACATCAAATAAAGCCCTGGGACAGAAGGTTTCTCAGCTGGCTTCTACAAGATGTACAAGTAAGAGCTGATACCAATTCTACTGAAACTATTCCAGGAAATTCAGAAGGAAGAAGTTTTGTTGAGATCATTATATGAAGCCAATATCATACTGATGCTCCAAAATGCTAAAGACAAAACAAGGAAAGAGAACTACAAGCCAATTTCCCTGATGAGCATAGATGCATAAATTCTCTACAAGGTTCTAGCAAATCACATCCAACAGCACATTTCAAAGATAATCCATCATGATCAGATGGGCTTCATCCTCAGGACACAGGTTTGATTGAACACATCCAAATCAATAAACACAATCTTTCACTTAAAGAGATGTAAAACCAAGAGCCAATTGATTATCTTATTAGATGCTGAAAAATCATTCAATAAAATCCAATACTTTCTCTTGATAAAACCCCTCAAACACCTGGACATCAAAGATCTATTACTCAAAATTACAAAATCCATCTATGACAAACCGCGTCAACATCATACGTAATGAGCAGAAGCTGAAAACTTTCCCCCTGAGAACTCAGACAAGACATGGATGCTCATTCTCACCCCTTCTATTTAACATAGTACTGAATGTCCTAACCAGAGAAATCAAGCAGGAGAAAGAAATTAGGGGTATCCAAACAGGAAAAGAGGAAGTTAAATTATCCCTCTTTGTAGATTATATGATTCTATTCCTAAAAAAAACCCCAACAGAGTCTGACAAAAACCTGCTTGCACTGATAAAGAACTTTGGCAATGCCTTGAGATTAAAAAAAAATCAATGAACAAAAAGTTATTGCATTTCTATACATATGTTTGTCTTTCTTTATGACTGAGTAATATTCATTTGTGTATATGCACCACATTTTTTATACAGTCCTCTTTCAATGGGCAGCACAATTGGTTCCATGTTTTTGCTATTGTGAATAATGCTGCAATAAATATACATGTACAGGTATCTTTTTCATAGAGTGATTTGAGATCCTCTGGGTATATTCCCAGTAGGAGGATTGTGGGGTTGTATGGGAGGCTGATTTTTAGATCTTTTAGGAATCACCATACTGTTTTCCACAG
>NW_007255840.1:269470-280636 GCF_000164805.1 Carlito syrichta | reverse complement strand
CAAAGATATGAAATATCTTTACAATGATAACTACAAAACTCTGCTCAAAGACATCAAGGACAACACAAATGGGAGACTATACCAACCCCATAGACTGGAAGAAGAAATATCCTCTAAGTGTCCATTTTACCCAAGGCGATCTATAGTTTCAATGCAATTACTTTCTTTTTATTATTATTATTAATTAATTAATTTATTTATTTTAAAGATGTGGAGTACAGTTCTGGGTTAGGTATTCAAATGTCCATTATGCAGGTACCATTGTTAATGAGATGTACCCCCACTCTCCCCTGGAAGTTTCTTACTACTGAACATCCCTTTCTTGTAGTGGTCTATTTATGAGTGAGAACATGTAATACTGTGATAGATCGCTAAGAATGATAGACTCTAAATCCATCCAAGTGGCTGCAAAGTCCATATGTTTGTCTTTCTTTATGACTGAGTAATATTCATTTGTGTATATGCACCACATTTTTTATACAGTCCTCTTTCAATGGGCAGCACAATTGGTTCCATGTTTTTGCTATTGTGAATAATGCTGCAATAAATATACATGTACAGGTATCTTTTTCATAGAGTGATTTGAGATCCTCTGGGTATATTCCCAGTAGGAGGATTGTGGGGTTGTATGGGAGGCTGATTTTTAGATCTTTTAGGAATCACCATACTGTTTTCCACAGAGTTTGTACTAGTTTACACTCCCACCAATAGTGTAGAAGTGTTCCCTTTTCGCCACATCCTCTCCAGCAACTGTTGTTTTTTGAGTTATTGATGATGACCATCCTCACTGGAGTTAGGTGGGATTGCAATGTGGTTTTAATTTGCATTTCTTTGATGACTGATGAGGCTGAGAATTTTTTCATGTATCTATTGGCTGCTCATAAGTTTTATTTTGAGAAGTGTCTATTCATATCTTTTTTCTTTCCATGTATACTAAACAGCATGATGCTAAACAACTTATGGATCAACATGGAAATCAAACCAAAATTAAAATATTCCTGGAAACAAATGAAAATGATGAAACATCTTTTTTTAATTTTTAATTTTAAAGATTTTGAGTACAATTCAGGGTTAGGTAAACAAATGTCCATTATGTAGGCACCGTTGTTGATGAGGTGATCCTCCCTCTCCCATCAGGTTCCCACTGCTACCAATCCCATCTCCCCCAACCAGCAGTTTCCCACTACGCCCAAACCTGTGATGAAACATCTTACCAAAATCTCTGGGATGCCATGAATGCAATACTAAGAAGGGAATCCATATCTCTACAAACACACATGAAGAAAATGGAAAAAATTACAAGTTAACAGCCTAACAAATCACCTAAGGAAGTTGGAAAAGCAAGACCACCAAAACCCTAACTTCAGCAAAAGAATCCAGATCACCAAAATAAAAGTCCAAATTTGGGACATAGAAGACAAAAAATATAATACAAAAAAAAATCAATGAAATCAAAAGTTGATTTTTTGAAAGACTAAGCAAAATTAATGCATTTACTTTCAAATTCCCTGCATCAGTTTTCACAGACCTAGAAAAGACATACAGAAATTCATATAGACATAAAAAAGATCCTGAATGACTAAAGCAGTCATCTGCAAAAGAACAAAGGGGCATCACGCTTCTAGGCTTCAAACTTTACTACAAGCCTGCAGTCACCAAGACAGCATGGTATTGGTACAGAAGTAAACACATAGACCAATGGAATAGGACATGGGCCCCAGAAATAATGCCATAAACATTCAACCAGCTCATCTTCAAAAAAGCCACAAAAATAACATTGGGGGAAAGGCTACCATATTTAGCAAATGGTGCTGGGAAAACTTATTAACCACAGAAAAAGATGAAACTGAAACTGGACCCTTACCTATCACCATATACAAAAATTGTCTCATAATGGATCAAGGAATCAAATGTGAAACCTCAAACTATAAGTCTCTTAGATCCCCTCCCACTTCAGATCCCCTCCCACTGTGGGAACCTTTTTGTCTTTTCAATAAATCCTGCTTTCAAAAAAAAGATCTTAGAAGAATACTTAAGGGGTATCGTCCTAGACATTGGAGTAGGCAGCGAATTCATGTCCAAGTGTTCAAAATCAAATGCAGCAAAATTTAAAATTGACAGGTATGATCTTTCAAACTAAAAAAAAAAAAAATCGCAGCAAAAGAAACCATCAATATAATACAGAGACAATCCATCAAATGGGAAAAGAATATTTGCAAGCTATGCATCTGATAAAAGTCTAACATTCAGGATCTACAAGGAACTCAAATAAACTGACAAAAAAAGAATGTGAGCAAAGAACATTATCAGATATTTCTCAAAGGAAGACATTGAACCAACGAACAAATATGAAAAAATGCTCAACTTCACTAATCCTCAGAGAAATGCAGATTAAAACTACAACAAAATACCACCTTACACAAGTCAAAATGGCTATCATTAAACAGTGAAAACACAACAGGTGTTGAGAAAAGAGAGCACTTCTGTGCTATTGGTGGGAATGTAAGGGAGTTCATCCTTTGTGGAAAATAGTTTGGTGTTTTCTCAAATAAATAAAAATTGAGCTACAATATGATCCAGCAATCCCACTTCTGTGACAACACTCAGAGAAATAAATATCACTCTACCACCTGCACATGTATATTCATTACAACACTATTTACGATAGCAAAAACATGGAACCAACCCAGATGCCCACTATTATTCTAAGTGAACTATTACAGAAATCTTCATAAAACGATTATTCTCACTGATAAGCAGACCCTAAACATCAAGCACGTGAGCACAGAGGTGGGAACAAAAAATGCTGGGCACTGGTAAAAGAGGGAAGAAAGGAGGAAAAGATGACAAGGGGCACACAACTACCCACTGGACATGATTTTCACTACCAAGGGGAGAGAGGTCTTGCTAGAAGCCCAAATCTTACCTGCATGCAATTTACTTATGTAACAAGTCCTCTCATATATCTCACAATTCTAAAATAAAAATATAGTCTGAGAGCAACTTCTCAAACCTATGATCCCAGCATTTGGAGAAGCCGAGACTGGAGGATTGCTTGAGTCCAGAATACTTCATCTTAAAAAAAAAATAGTAAATTAATCACATGCCTGGACTTCTGACTACAGAAGGATTGCCTGAGCCCAGGAGGTAGAGGCTGTAATGCGTCATGATCCATGGCACTGCACTCCAGCCTGTGTGATAGTTAGACTTTGACTCAATCAGTGAAATAGAGTTCAGAACAGATTTTTAAAAAACAGTCTGTGCTATAAATTCTACAGAGTTTGTAGATATGAAGTTTTAAGTATACACCATTAGAATTCAAACAAAATAGCTTCACTGTCCTAACATCGTCCTGTTCTTCACCTTTCAAGTCTCCTTCCCTACCTCAGACTCTAAGCAATCACTGATCCTTTTACTGTCTCTATCATTTTGCCCTTTTCAAAATGTCATGTGATTGAAGTCATAGAGTATGTAGCCTTTCAGATTATATTCTTTTATTCAGAACTTGCATTTAATATCCACATGGCATGATAGCTCATTTTAAAAAATCATAAAATAGTATTTTGTTGTATGACTATATCACAGTCTATCTATTCACCTATTTTGAATGCTATTTTTTTGACTCTGATTTTTAGCAATTGTGTATATAAAGCTTTATATTTATGAGCAGGTTTTTAGAAGAAGGTGAATTTTCAAATTAGTTGAGTAAATGCCTAGGAATTATGCATAGTGTGACTATAGTTAACTTGATATAGAATGGCCAAACTGCCTTCCAAACTTGCTGTACCATTTTGTATTTTCAAGGCAGTGAGAGTTCCTGTTGCTCTGAATCATCACCAGCAATTGATAATACCAGTATTTTGACTGTTAGTCATTTTCATAGGTATAAAATGCAAATGTATTGCTGTTTAATTTGTAATTCTCTAATATCAATTGATAGTGAGCATATTTTTATATGCTTATTATTCATTTGTATGTATTCTTTTTTTTTTTTTGAGTTGGAGTCTCACTCTGTCGCCCAGACTGGAGTACAGTGGCTGCTCCCGGCCACCGCACCCTCGACCTGCTGGGCTCCGGCGATCCTTCCGCCTCAGCCTTCCAAGTAGCCAGAGTTACAGGCATGTGCTACCACACCCGGCTGATTTTTTGATTTATTGTAGAGATGAGGTCTCACTGCCCAGGCGGGTCTCGAACCCGCGGGCTCAGGCAATCCACTCACCTCAGCCTCCCAAAGGCACGAGATTACAGGCTGAGCCACTGAGTCCGGCTATTTGTATATATTCTATGGTGAGTTACTTTGCTCAATTTTTAATTAGGTACATTACTTTCTTATTGTTGAAGATTAAGAGTTCTTTATATATTTAAGAAACATTTTATCAGAATTCTATTCTGATAAAATGTATTCTGATATTTATATTCTCCAAGTTTTTGGCTGGAGTCCAATTATCTTAACAGTATCTTCATGCTAAAAAATTATATTAATACAGTTTATTTTATCAGGTTTTTTTTTTGTTGGTAGATAATGATCTTGGTATTGTATTAAAATTATCATCAAACACAAGGTCACATTCATGTTTCCTTCTAGAAGTCTACATTATGTTTTACAATTAAGATTGTGATCCATTTAGATGTAATTATTTTGTTAAAAGTGTAAAGTTTGTGTTTAAATTTTTGTTGTTGTTTGAAAATGGACTTTCACTTGCCCTGCATTATTTGTTGAATAAAACACCAAACCTTAAAGTTTGTACATTGAATTCCCTCTTTAATCACAGATAAATTGACTTTATTTCTATGGGTCTATTTCTAGGATCTCTGTTCTGTTATATGAACCTATAGCACTTTCAGTATAGTACTGAGTAAGAGTGAGAAAAGATCATATTTACTACGTTCTCCGACCTTAATGAGTAGATATCCAATTTCTCATCGTCAATTATGATGTTATTTGTAGATATTCTTTATATAGTTGAAGTTCCCTTCTTTTTCTAGTTTGCTCAATGTTTTAATTATCAATGGGTGCTATACTTGTCAAATACTTTTCTTCTGCATCAATTGTTGCAAGCATAGAATTTTTGTCTCTTGTTATATACCATCACATAAATTTACTTTTGAATGTTGAGCAAGTCTTGCATATCAGGAATAAATCCCATCTGGCTACAGTATATAATTTTTATATATCATTGGATTTTATCTACTAAGAATTTATTGAGGACTTTTGCATCCATGTCCATGATCAGCATTGGGCTGTATTTTTGTTTTCTTGTAATGTCTTTATTGTGTTGTTTTATGGTAATGCTGACTTCATAAAATAATAAAGCTGACTTCATATAATGAAATATAATTTCTAGAAGAGATTGGGAAAATTGGTGTGATTTTTTTTCTTAAATGTTTGATACAATTCATCAGTGAAACAATCCTGGCCTTGTAATGCCTGTTTTACAGGGTTATAAATTATTTATTCTATCTTTTTAAATGACATAGGCCTACTCAAATCATCTGTTTCTTCTTGTGTGTGCTTTGGTAGATTTTGTGTTCCAAGAAATTGTTTCATTTTACTTAACTTATCATATTCATGGGCTTAGAGTTGCTCATAGTATTTCTTTTCATGTTCAATACCTATAACCTCAGTAATGATGAGTCTGCTTTCTTTCTGGTATTAGTAATTAAGAATTTGTGTCTTCTCTTTTTTTTTACTTGGTTAACCTGGCAAAGTACTTATCAATTTTATCAATATTTTTTAAAATATTAAAATTAGATTTTAATTTCATTGATTTTCTTGATATATTTTCTCATTTCTGTTTCATGTATTTCATTTTGTCTGCTTGCTTTAAGCTTAAATTGCTTTTCTTTCTCTAGTTTCCCAAATTGAAAAATAAGCTTATACAATTTTGAGCTTTGATCTTTGTTCTTTTCTAGTATATGCACTCAGTGCTATAAATTTCCTCCTAAGCATTGATTTCACCGCTTCCCACAATTACATCTTCTGAAGCAGTCCTATCGTTCTTGAAATTTTTGTTCGTTCATTTTTAAAATTTTTTTTCATTCTATTTTCCTTTTACATTTGTATTGGGGGTAGTGTCTACAGACCTGTTGCCAAGCTCACTTATTATTACTATATACAGCTATGTCTAACACACTTATGAACCCACTAAAGTGTGTGATTATCAGAAGATTGAGAAACTCCTGGGAATTCAGGCTTGGTATTTGTTATGGCAACTCTAGCTGACTAACACAACCTCTCTTTGTTTACATTACCTATCTTTTCTTGTGTGTTATCTGCTTTTTCCATTAAAGCACCTAACATGCTAAACATAGGTAAATTCTCTTCTGATATTTCCAACATTTGTGGCATACCTTTGTCTAGTTTTGACTTTTGCTTTGTCTCTTCAGACTGTGCTTTCACTTGACTTCAGTCTCCAGAAATTCATTAAAACCGTCATCTGAGCATTGGAGGCAAGACTGGGAACTACTTTAGTGTTTAGCGGAGGCATTTGATGAGAACAAAGCCCATGACTATTAGGAGATAGGTAGTGACCAACAGAATTTTTGCCGCAGACGGCCAGCTTGTGGGTGTCGAACAGGTGAGTAATATAGTAAGTAGGATGGCAATCAGGCCAAGAAAGGAGAGGGGCCAAGGGTCACAGGTGTTCTGAGTTGTATCCAGGATGTTGGTTTGGATTTGGGTTGGGATGAGTGGTGAGCCGAGACAGGTGAAGCTTAAGTGATTTGTCTGGAACCTTGGAGCAGGTATACCTGTAGGTGGGTGGACAAATATTATGGGTGAGACACGAGGAAGGAGGAGCAGCAGGTTTTAAGCGGGAGATGTGAATCCATGGGGTGACCTGACGACGGCCCGTGATAAGTTTTGTGGCGATGGGAGTCGCTAAAATTACCTGAAGAGGTTCGGACCACTTTGGGTTTAAAAGAGACTTTGTTTCTGGGTCAGAGAGATAGACCCACTGCCCAGGGAGGAGAGGAGGTGGGATTTGACCGCTGGGTGAGACAGGTAAGAGGAGGTTTTGATATTCCCAAATGTGAGAACGAATGAAAGACAAGAGGGGGTAAAGCATATGTGTGGGTGTCAGAGGGGTTGAGGTAGGGACTCCCGGAGGCAGCGCTGGACGGCCGTACATTACTTCAAAAGGTGAGAGTTGGGACGGTTTTTTTGGGAGAACTCATAGGCGGAAGAGGGCCAAAGGAAGAAGGTTGACCCAATTTTGATGTAGTTCAAGGGATAGTTTAGTGAGGATGTCTTTAAGGATCCGATTAGTTTGCTCTACCTTCCCAGATGACTGTGGGCGGTATGGAATGTGGAAATGCCAATCAATGTGAAGATCAGTTGTTAGAGACTGTACCACCCATGAAGTGAATTCGGGCCCATTGTCGGATTGTAGGGACGTGGGGACACCGAACCTAGGAATGATATGGTTAGCAAGGATAGACCCTACTGTTGCTGCTCATTTATTTGAGGTTGGAAACGCTTCTACCCACTCAGAAAAGGTGTCCACAAAGACAAGGAGGTATTTTAGGTTACGTACTGGGGGCATGACAGTGAAGTCGACCTGCCAGTCTGCACCTGGGAGTTGTCCCCGAGCTTGATGGGTAGGAAAGTTTCCCAGTTTTAGAGGGGTATTGGGGTTGGTTTGCTGGAAGATGGAACATTGTGAGGTAATGCTTTTTATGAGTTCCTTATGTTGGGAAGTGAGAGTGTAAAAATTTGTTAGAAAAGACGTTAGTGTGGAAGGATTGGTGTGAAAGATTGAGTGTAGGTATGGGATAAAGTCTGTAATGGAGGGGGAGGTTGAGGGTGGTGAATTAGTGGGGAGTGTGCGGTCTGGGTCAGGGCGAGCAACAGCAGCCAAGGCGGGAACAGATGTTAAAGCTGCTTGTCGGGCCGCATTGTCCGCCCTGGAGTTTCCCTGAGTAATGGGTGAGGAGTCCGGCTGGTGAGCCTTACAGTGAGAAATGCCAATGTTAGTGGGAAGTAAGGAGTCAGCAAGGAGAGTAGAAATGAGGTTAGCATTAACCACGGCTGACCCCTTGGTGGTAAATAGTCCCCTTTCCTTCCAAATTACCAAGTGGGAGATGAGAATATGGAAAACATATTTGGAGTCAGTATAAAGAGAAAGAGAGTGTCCAGCTGCTAGCTGAAATGCCTGAGTGGCAGCTATAAGTTCCGCCTGTTGGTTACTGGTGGCTGGCAGGACTTTGCTTCAATAACATGTGTAAGAGAGGTGACGGCATATCCTGCAACCCAGGACCCATTGTGTAGGAAGAAGCTGCCATCAGTGAACCAGATATAGGAGGGGGAGGGCAAGGGCCTTCCTGGATGTGAACCGGGCAAGGGAGGAGAGCCTCAACAGCCTCTACGCAGTCATGGGTTAGGGGGGCTGTGGAAGAAGGGAGCAACGTGGCTGAGTTTAGGGGTGCACATGTTTGAAAGGATATGGAGGGATCCTGTAAAAAGAAGACAAGGAGCGATAGGACTTGACTGGGAGGCAGCGTTTGAAGGCCTTTGTAGTTTAGGAGGTGCTGTAGATGGTGGGGGGAGGTTACAGTAATAGGGGCCCCAAAGGTGAGTTTTTTGGATTTGCACACCAACAGGGGGGCAGCAGACAGTGTTCACAGACATGGGGCCCAGTCCTGGATGGTGTGGCCTAGCTGTTTTGAGAGATAGGCCACTGGGGCAAACGTTTGTCCACAAAGTTGTCCCAGGACTCCCAAGGCCAACCCCTTGTTTTCATGGACAAATAGGATGAAAGGTCAGTGTACGTCTGGCAGATGAAGTGCGGGGACCCTCAGGAGGGCCTGCTGGAGGGCAACACAGGGTTGTTTAACGGAGGAGGCTCATTGGGGTCTCCCTTTATGAGCGTATAGGGTGGCTTTGCCAGTAAGGCAAAGTTGGGAATCCACGCCCAAAAGTATCCTGCTAGCCCCCAAAATGATTGAATTTCCTGCTTAGTTTTAGGTACATTTAGGGATTTAATTAGGGCCTTCCGATCTGTCGTTAGCCTTCTGTTGGTATGAGATGGCTACCCCTAGATACGTGACTTGTGTGACAGACAGTTGGACCTTTTGAGGAGATACCTGATATCCTCTCTCCACTAGAAAGTTAAGGGTGAGTGCAGCATCTGTTTGAGAATCAGCTAAAGAAGGGCTACATAGGAGGAAGTTGTCCACATATTGAATAAGGGTAGATTTGGTAAGTGAGAGAGATTTAAGACCTGCTGCTAAAGTTTGACCAAATAGGTGGGGGCTATCTCGAAAGTCTTGTGGTAGGACTGTCCAAGTGAGTTGTTGTGAGTGGCGAGATATTGGATCAGTGCATGTGAATGCGAAAATGTTTTGCGAGTCAGCTGCCAGGGGTATGGTAAAGAATGCATCCTTAAGGTCAAGGACCGAGAAGTGAGTAGCAGTTGGAGGAATTGAAGATAAGATGGTATAGGGATTAGGAACTAGCGGGTGGCTGGGGATGACAGCTGCATTAATGAGCCTTAGATCCTGCACTAAACGGTAAGTGCCATTTGGCTTTTGTACTGCTAAGACGGGGGTGTTGAATGGGGAGTTAGTGAGGCACAGATATTCCTTTTGTAGCAAAGAGTTAACAACAGGCTGGAGTCCTAGAAGACTGGAGGTAAGAAGAGAGTACTATGGCTGATTAGGATGTGAGAAAGGATTTTTAAGTTGAATGTGGACTGGGGGGCAGTGTGCTAGGGAGGGGGAGTCTATGTCCCATACCTGAGGATTCACTCTCGAGGAGGGCAAAGGGGGAAGTGAGTCAGAATTATTAGCGGTTAGAAGGGCCAAGAACGGAGTTTTAGGGGAAGGGTTGCAGAGGGCCGCACTTGGGTTAAAGGTGATGGACACCTGAAACTTGGCTAAAATGTCTCTGCCCATAAGAAACACAGGACACTGAGGCATTACCAAAAAGGAATGAGTGAAGAGGACGTTTGCAAAGATGCATGTCACTGTAGGATTTATGCATGTAAGGATGGACTGGCCCCCTACCCCGACTATAAGGGACTTAGACGGGGAAGTTGGGCCCCAAAACTCTCAAATGACCGAAAGGGTGGCTCCGGTATCCAGGAGAAAGTGGATGGGGCGCCCATCAATGGTTATAGTGACCCTGGGTTCCTGGCGATTTGAGATTAGTGTTGGGCAGGGAGACCACAGGTCCTGTCAGTCTAAAGTCACTGCCATGCCCAACAGATCCAGAGCGGGATGGGGGGTTGACTCAGTCCCTCCTTGGGGACTGGGGCAGTCCACTGCCCAGTGGTTGTCGTTGATTTTGGACATTGCCACCACCCTGGGTGATACCGGAGGTGACTCTATTGCCATGGAGGGCCTGGGCCAGAATGTGATATTTGTGTTTTTTTGCCTTCTTGTCCTGGTTATGGAACACTTTAAAGGCTGCTGTGAGAACGTCATATTGGGGAGTGAGGGGGCCTCTGTCAAGTTGTTTTAGTTTTGCCCTAATGTCTGGATAGCTTTGGGAGAAAAAATATGTCATTAGGAGTTGCTGGCCATCAGGCGTTTCAGGATCTATGTTAGTAAATTGTTGGAGTGCCCTAGTGAGCCGACTGAGGAAATTGGAGGGGTTTTCCTCTTTGTCCTGAATGACTTCCTGGAGTTTTTCGAAGATGACCAACTTTTGTGCAGCCCTGTGCAACTCAGAAAGGAGGCAAGTAGAAAAATGGTCCCTAGCTTCAATGCCAGCAGGAGAGTTGTAATCCCAGCCTGGATCTTGGTCTGGGACCGCTGTCGCCCCAAGAGGGGGAGCGGGGATGGTTTGATGAATTTCATCTGCATATGTTCTAGCCTGTTCCCAAACCCTTCTACTTTCCTCCAGAAGTAGGGTGTTGGAGAGGATAAGATAGATATCATGAAAGGTGAGGCTATAGGACTGTATAAGGTATTGGAGCTCTTTAATGTAGGTGGCAGGGTTAGTTGTATAAGATCCGGGACATTTTTCTATTTGTGAGAGGTCTGATATGGAAAAAGGGACATGTACACGAACCACGCCTTCCACACCTGCCACCTCATGAAGGGGGACTAGGAGGGTCGGCACGGCCTTGGATTGAGTTACAGGGGGGGCTACACGGAGGAGTTGTTGGAAGTGGAGGGTATAAAGATCGAGCTGCCGGAGTGGTGGGGGAGCTGCCGAAGAGG
>NW_007255840.1:268902-269233 GCF_000164805.1 Carlito syrichta | reverse complement strand
AACCTGAGGTTGTAGAGGGGGGTGCTCATATGCAGGGTCGGAATTTGAGATGGAGGAGGTAGCGGAGCTGGGACTTACAGTGTATGCAGTGGGGGGAGGGGAGTTTTGGAGAGGAGGCTGAAGTGTGTGTAGAACAGGGGGAGAAGAAGAAGTTGTAGAAGAGGTGACAGATGCTAGCATGAGTGGAGGGTAGAGATTAGAGGGATTGCAAGTGAGGCAGAGGCAGGTATGTTCACGGAGGAGAGAAAAGGACTGAACATAGGGAATCTCTACCCACCATTTTGAATGCTCACAAAAATTATATAAGTCCCGAATAATATCAGGATTGAGG
>NW_007255840.1:191666-268882 GCF_000164805.1 Carlito syrichta | reverse complement strand
ACAACCAGGGTCCTCCTGGAGAACCGAGGGGGTCAAGGCACCTAGCGCTAGGAATTTTCAAAAACAGACAGAGAGCACTTGAACAGGCAGCAGGTGGGAGCAGGTTCAAGATTCCTGCCAGCCGAATAGGGCTTACTGTGGGGCAACAAACATGGAGACTCCGAGGCTCCCTGTTACCCGACAGATACGCTATGGGCCAGCAGACGTGGGACCCCCGGGGTCCGCTGTGGCCCAACAGCCGTGGGATTCCTTGGGGTGGGGGTTGGGTGAGATCCGCTACGGGCTAGCAGACGCGGGACCCCTGGGGCCCGCTGCAGCCTGGCGGCTGTGGGAAGGTGTGTGATATATAAGGAGGAGGAAAGAAGCTTTAGCTGTGGCTTGATGAGAGAAAGGGAGAAAAGGAAGTGTTCAGGGTCCGCTGTGGCCATGAATGCCAAGGCGGGGTGCGTTCCCCCTTGCCCTGGGGCCAGAGGGGCTGCTAGACGATCAACGGCCAGTTTCCCCTGGTGATCCTGGGCAAGTTTCAGGCTTCCGTGTCTGGGGAACTCACCTAGCCAATGGTTGCTGGTGGATGCAGATCAGGTGTTCAAAACGGTGGGGAAGGTCTGGGAGGGCTGGAACGGCCACCGGTGCCGGATCGGGGGTCCCGCCTGCAGGGTTAAACCCGCACCAGGGTGGGAGAACACCCAATCCGAATCACGGCACCAATATAAGAAGTTTGGTGCCAGTAATGACTCCACACCTGGCCGGGACCAACAGATTTATTAAAAGGGTTGTTACAGAGAAGATCTGTAAAGGAAAAACAGGAAAAAAAGAGAGAGAGAGTTGCAGGGAGAGGGCTATATTTATCAGCCTGACAGGGGCTGGAAGGGGCCGTGCTATGCTCCTATTGGAGGAGCTGCATGGGAGTAGGGTGGGGCCAATGCCGTGTTATGGTCCTATTGGATGCATAACAAGGCTGGCTACTGATTGGAGGCTTGTAAGTTTGAAATTGATGCCTGGGAAGGTTTGAAGTTGACCGGCATGGGAAAGTTTGAAATTGGCGTGCATGGGGAATTGTGCTTGCAGAGGCCAGACCAAGGGTCTTTGTTGTCCTGTGTGTCGGCTCCATGTTGGGAGCTGCCCCTCTGGTCGCTTCCTGTACCTTTCATGCACAAAAGCCCTGTCTTTCACACTTGAGATTGTCTTCCCTTGACCTGTCTCTTGTTCCAGGTGTTGCTTTAGTGCCCTTGGCACTGGTGCCAGAAACCCCCTGATAGGTTTCCTTGCATCTGTAACTGGAGTCACTCCACAGGGAAGATGAGAAATGGGAGTGGTGAACAAATTTTCTCCCTTGCCACCCTCCTCATATGAGATCTCAAGATGCCTTTCATGAGGCTAATGTGGGATACAATGCAGAACCAAACAGCAGTTGCACCTGGTGGTGACCAGCCCGATGGCATATTCCAAAATGGGTTTTTTTCCCCTTTCTGGTTTCACTCTATTCCTCTCTCTGTTCTTTGGGAATATAGTTCTCAGAAATAGTCTCAGTCTCTGCTTTTTAGGGAATGTAGGCTTGCTAAATGAAGCTTCAGGTGATGTCTTTACAAAAGTAAAAGTAATTATCCCTGGGTTCTGGTGTCACTTGTTTCTTCCCAAGACCAAAGTTCAGAACCTAAGCCAAAGTGAAGTTAGCACACAGATGTTTATTAAGGCATGAGAAGCATTGTTTCCTTGGCTTAAAAACTTCAGAGAGAGTTGGTGCATTCAATTTTTTTATTAGATGTCACATCATTTTCATTAAATAAACAGAAACACACAGAATGACTGAAATGAAATGAAACTCACCTCACCTAAAATAAAGTGTTCATGGAACACTTTCTCCCCTATGAAAGTTTATTTGGACCGGCAGCTTCTCTAGGAAGCTATAGGGATAAATGTAGCCTTAGTAAGCCAAGGAGATGGTAACTCTGAGCTGGACACACAAGGTTGTTCATCCCATTTAAAAAAAAAAAAAAAGGAGAAGAAGAAGTAAAGGAAAAAGAAAAAGAAAATAAAGAAACCCTCCAGCCATTGCTCCCAACTAAACAACCAATATTTACTCACACCAAAATGTGTCAGTTTCATCCTCAATAAATTAGACGTGTGGGAGTTAAGGACACAACTATCTACATGGTGCAGGAAGATCTGGGCAGGACCATTTCTTTATAGATCATAGTTATACTTCCTATCACTTTGTGAGGAATTGGCACAATCAAAATGAACATTTGTTATTCAAACTTTGAGTTTGTTGACACAAATCAATATTGGGGAAGCTGGAGCAACTTTATTTAATATCTTAAGTTATTTTTAAATAGATAAAGAACTTCTGTCTTAAAAAGGGGTCAAAATTAAT
This sequence comes from Carlito syrichta, assembly GCF_000164805.1. Taxonomy (NCBI): domain Eukaryota; kingdom Metazoa; phylum Chordata; class Mammalia; order Primates; family Tarsiidae; genus Carlito; species Carlito syrichta. Next base: position 266,508 of record NW_007255840.1, on the reverse strand, counting down.
AGACTCAAAACATATGAGCTAAGTTTTTGCATTGTACCCTACTTTATAACTATAATTATATTCATCACATTTTAATGGTATAAATCTGTCTTAATGACTTAAACCCAGTTTTGAATGAATTTGAAGAACCCTTTCTTCCTATTACAAAATATTGTGGTTCTTCTTCAATGCTAAGTATAAAGATTTTATTTTCTTATTGTAAAAGCAGATTCAAGAGGCAATTAGTTCTGCAGCCTTATTAATTGTAGAAAGAATGGTGTGATGTCAAGTGCATTTAAACCATAATGCTTATTTTGGCAGATGCCAGCCAATATTTATTTGGCTTTTTTCCAAAAATCGCATGCTATATATAAAATCTGTAAGTTATGTGGGGCATGAATGTATCAAACAATTCATTTGTGGTTTGCCAAGAGGTGAAATTACTTAGCAACCATGCCTATAGGCTTAATTCAGTTTGCTTGTAGTGGGTTTGACTGTAATATGCATTTGCAGCAGTTGCAGTCAAAAGTTACCAACTGAAATATTGAAAATTTCGATAATGTAAAATTTTAATTTTTCAATTATCATTTTCAAATTGTTGCCGACAGCTTAAAATGGATCATATTTCTTCCCTTTGGCCTTTGCTCTGTTCTGTGAAAAAGTAAATTTTTAGAAATGTGTCTATTTAGCTATATTAGTTTTCAAAAAATGTTAGAAATTATTATTGCTGATTGGTTGACTATTTGTATTAATCTATAAGAAGCAGGCTTTGTAGAGAAGATGTAATCTTAAACTACTTAATTACTCATCAATCCTTATTAATAATAATTTTGGAGAAATAATGTGTGTGAATAATTTATGATACGCTGCATAGTAACAATTTTATGAAGTATTTTAAATTTTAACCTTAGGTGAAATCTATAACATTAAAAATTGTTTATTTGCGCAATAATTTTGACCTTCATAGAATGTATGCTGTTGGAATTTAATTTGGCATTATTCTATTAAACTATCTTATGGAACATTATAATAAATAGTTCTAAAATCTCATTATTACATATATTTTAGCAATCCTGTCAATAAATATTTCTAATACATTATTGCTCTTTAAAATGTAGTCTGCAAATGATGATAGAACCCCCTAATTTAGTTACTAGTCCTTGATCAGTGAAGAAGAGAAATCTGGAGTAAAGCATTTAGAAGTTTCTACAGAAATGTGACAATGTAATCTTATGTCTATTGCATCTAATAATAAAAGTAGGACTTTTATGTGCCTTCAATGCTTTTACTTCCATTGTAATCATGTTGGGCATAACTACGCAGCTGCAATGCCATAGAATTAAAAACAGCAGCAAAGCTGTCATTGACTCCAGATAGTCTGGGAAGCACTGCATCACCTCCCATGGCGTATGCTTCAGCAGAATGCATGGAAACTCATCGGGGCCTCCATGAGGAAGAACTTTCCTAAAATAAAACAGCAGCAGTACCATTTGTTTCTTCCTTTGTTGCTTTACCTTTGTTGCTTATTTTGACACTATTGTACCTTGCAATGTTTCCCTTTGCCTTCTCTACTGGGTTGCAAATACACTTGTCTTGCAGGATGCCATGAGTATCAACTGAGATTATGAATGGAAAAGCCTTGCTTAATGCCATAGCCCAGATATATTCAACGTATCAAGTCTGTTCTGTTTTGTTAGATTCCAGTGGGCAGAGGCAGGGGCAAGAGGTAAGATCAAAATCCTCATTTCATCACCAATATGATCAGAGCACTGGTGCTCATAGGAAAATGAATGATTCCTGACAAGCAATTCCTAGTTTACCGTTGCTTGGTGAAAAGAGAAGCCATGGGTCAAATGGTGAGAATCATTAGATGGACTGATGCGCAGTGGATGGGAAACACACATACTTTATTGGGCTCAGGTTTCAATGCTCAGTCTTCAAAGAGTAGCAGAAATAACTACTAATTTTAAGTTACTGAACTTATTTCAGCTAAAACAATATACTCTTGCTCAAGGAATTTGCATAGGTTATTTTCTTTTTTTCCAAATTCGTTTGTGTGTTGTTCTGCTGAACTCTTTTGTATGAACCCCAAGTGGATGCATTGTATCATGACCCCTATGTTATTTTTGGTTTTCTAATAATTCTGTAAGAATCATTTTACATTCATATCTAGTAGGATGCCTCATACTTAAAAAGTGTGGTAAATAGATGAGTTGTCAGGAAACTTTCAAGTATTCTGAAACTCTCTCTCTCTGTAATGACTTCCTTTTCTTCAGTTATAAGGGCTTAAATTGAAAAAAAGGGATCGGGCTATCAGAAAAGTTTGACATGTGTATAATGTAAATTCCTCAGAAATTAAGTTGTCTCTGAAACTACATTTAATATTTAATAAGTGAGAGTTCCAAATAATATCTGGAGATTGTGCTAAGAATATGAGGATGAAAATTTGTAAATAAGCCGGGTTCGGTGGCTCAGCCTGTAATCCCGTGCCTTTGGGAGGCTGAGGTGAGTGGATTGCCTGAGTCCACAGGTTCGAGACCCACCTGGGCAGTGAAACCTCATCTCTACAATAAATCAAAAAATCAGCCGGCCGTGGTAACATGCTCCTGTAATTCTGGCTACTTGGAAGGCTGAGGCGGAAGGATCACCAGAGCTCAGCAGGTCGAGGCTGCGGTGGCCGGGAGCAGCCACTGCACTCCAGTCTGGGCGACCGAGTGAGACTCCAACTCAAAAAAAAAAAAAGAATTTGTAAATAAATGACCATTGCTTTACTAAACTCTAGTGTGACCATGCGCTCAATGAGCTGTGGCCGCTGCCATGTTTCCTAAGATTTGACTCCCTCCCTTGCCTTGGAAAGGTGAATCTCCTCTCTCTCTAATTTACTTTCTAAATAAACCATATTTTCCAATCTGGAAGAAAAACTTATATATCACTAATTCAAAAATAGGTTTATGCATAGTAGATTTTATATATGTTTATAAATAGGTTTTATATATGTGTGAGAGAGAGAGAGAGAGAGAATGTATAACCTATTCAAGTTTCTTGGGTATACTCAATAGGAATTAGAGAAACTGATTTATTTGTTCATTTGTTTGTTTTTGCTAAAACTCACTTCAGAACTTCTTCAATGTGCTCCTTTCTCTTTTAACTACTTTCACATCAAAAATGATACACTATCATTTCTGAAAAGTCGACGATTGATTTATTGCAGCCTAAGACTTTTTTTAAACAAATATTTGCTTATTGTTGACTTTATTCTATATTAACAGTGTACTCTTCTTTACATTTACTATCACAGTGTAAGCCTTTACCTTGGGTGGCAGACACATCATCAGATAATTCCCAATGATCCACACCCTTGTATCATGCTTTCCCATTGAATGCAAACAGTACCTGTCACTTGCAAAAGAGATAAAAGGGCACATATATCATTGCATCTTTAAAAACATATATTTTGTCTCATCTAGAAAGCAGGACTTTTTTGTGTGTGTTGAAAAAGCAAATAGCCAGCCAGGTTGTGAATTGCCTATGGAGAGGACCCTATGGCAGGAACTGCAGGCAGCTCTCGGACTGATGAAAGCTCCAGCCAGTAGCCTGTATGGAGTTATGGCCCCCAATTTCAGAAGCACAAAAACATCAATATTGAAAAGGAGACGAAGCTCTGGAAAGGAGCACAGCATGATCACCACCTCGGTTTAGGCCTTGAAACACTCTGAGCAAAAGACATAATCATGAACAGACTCTTGACCCAAGAAGACAGAGATAAATGTGCATGTTTTCAGTAAACAAAGCCATTTCTAACACAAGAATAAAAAAGCAATAAGCCACGTGATTTAAAAAAATCTCTACAACACTTTATTAAGATAACATATATTCCTGAAATTTTGATATATAAGAATTTTCATAATCAGTTCTTGAGTGCTGGACATTTTGTTTGTTTTCTAATATGTTCTATAATTAATATTATTATATTATGTATTATAGATTATACTCATAGAAGAAAATCTTGGAAATATAATTATTTAGTTATATCATATTGGTGTTGACAATTTTATTGACATTTGTTGTTTGTTTCCCCACATGTTTTTTAATTAAGAATATCCAAGTATAAAAATGCTGTAACATTTCATATCTCTAATTTTAGCTTGTCATTCAAGAATATGAAATAACTTCCCAATTATTAGCTATTTAATTTTGTTTTAGTAGACTTTTGCAGTATTTTGATTTAAATTTTTGTTGTTGGCATTTTACTTTTTACACAAAGCTCTAATATTTTTGTGCTTTATCCATTATGTTACTTATGAATAGAATTATTTTCAAATATTTTAACTCCTGAAACACAGAAAAACCTTAAAAATGAAGAACTATATTTCAAAAACCATTTAGGTTTACACTGTATCTGGAAAAAATGGAGAAGATGGATGCATAATGTTCACTCATTTCATTTTGTATCTACTTAACTCTAGACCATATGTATATATACATATATATATCTATTTTACACAATACATTAAAAGAAAATTAAATTTGTTAAGTAGAATAATGTGATTACTTCTAAAAGAGACATGCTAAGACTTCCATATTTTGAGTTTAAAATTTCTACTTAACTTTCAAACAAATAAAAACATGCCCACTGTAATTCCAGCACTTTGGGAGATGGAGGTGAGAAGATTGCCTGAGCCCAGGGGTTTGAGCTGGGCAACATGGCGAGACCTTGTCTCTACAATAAATCAAATTATTAGTTGGATGTGGTGGTATGTGCCTGTATTCCAACTACTTGGAAGGCTGAGGTGGAAGTGTCCCCTGAAGCCAGCAGGTTGAGGCTTTGGTGGTTATGAGATTGCCACTGCACTCCAGTCTGGGCAACAGAGTGAGATTCCAATTAAAAAAAAAAAATGCCCAGTGTATTTTTCCCTGGTCTTGATCTTGCCCCACCAAATCTGTTTGGAGATGATGATAATCAAATATTCTTTCCCATTCTGTGGGCTGCCTCCCTGCTCTCTTGATTTCTTTTGCTTTGCAGAAGCTTTTCAGTTTAATGAGGTTCCACTTGTCTATCTTATATTTTATGACATGGACATCTGGGACTTTGATTGGGAATAGGTTGCCTACTCCAATTTCTGTAAGAATGTCTCCTGTGTTTTCTAAGATTCTTAACGTTTGAGGTTTTACATTTAGGCACTTAATCCATCTAGAGATGACTTTTGTGTATGGTGATAGGTAGGGGTCCTGTTTCAATCTTCTCCATGTGGTTAGCCAGTTTTCCAAGCACCATTTACTGAATAGGTCCACCTCTTCCCCAGTGGTTTTTGTTGGAGGCTTTGTTGAAGATGACTTGGTTGAGGAATTGAGGCTTTGTTTCCAAAATCTCTATCCTATTCCATTGGTCCATATGCCTGTTCACGTACCAATACCAGGCTATTTTGATTATTATAGTCTTATATTAAAGTTTAAAGTCTGAAAGTGTGATACTTCCCATCTTGCTTCTTTTGCTAGGGATTGTTTTGACTATTTGCCGTTGTTTATGTTTCCATATGAATTTTTTTGTATTGTCATTTCCAGGTCTGTATATCTGAGAAAGGCCTAACATCTAGGATCTATAAGGAACTCAAACGTTCTGAAAAGAAAAAAAAAACAAACAGCCCCATTAAAAAGTGGGTAAAAGCTGGGCTCGGTGGCTCAGCCTGTAATCCCACGCCTTTGAGAGGCTGAGGTGAGTGGATTGCCTGAGCCTGTGGGTTCGAGACCCACCTGGGCAGACGAGACCTCATCTCTACAATAAATCAAAAAATTAGCCAGGCGTGGTATCGCGCGCCTGTAGTTCCAGCTACGTGGAAGGCTGAGGTGGAAGGATCGCCAGAGCTCAGCTGGTCGAGGCTGCGGTGGCCGGGAGCGGCCACTGCACTCCAGTCTGGGTGACAGAGTGAGACTCCAACTCAAAAAAAAAAAAACAGCTAAAAGATATGAATAGACTCTTCTCAAAAGAAGACATACAAGCAGCCAACAGAGACATGAAAAAGTGCTGAGTCTAACTAATCATCAGAGAAATACAAGTCAAAACCACACTGAAGTATCACCTAACCCCAGTAAAAATGGCCATCAATAATAAAACAGAAAACAATAGATGCTGGCAAGGATGCAGAGAAAAGGGAGTGCTTCTACATTGCTGATGGGAATACAAATTAGTTCAACCTCTATGGAAAACAGTGTGGCAATTTCTAAAGGAACTAGAAATTGGCCTTCCAAACCCCTACTGGGAATATATGTGGTGGAACTCAAATCATTCTACCAAAAAGATACCTGCACATGTATGCTTATTGCAGCACTATTCAAAATAGAAAAAAAAAAAAATGGAACAGTGCTGCCCATTGAAACTGAACTGGTAAAATAAAAGTTGTTCATATACATGATGAAATATTATGCAGTCATAAAGGACAAACATATGAACTTTGCAGCAACTTGAATGGATATGATCTATCTCACTCAGTGCTCTATCACAAAAACCAAGAGCTGAGTACCACACGTTCTCACTCATAAGCGGACTCTGAACATTTACTATAATACTATAAGAAAGGGATTGGCACTAGTGGGATACTGCCAGGGGGAGGAGGGCACATAACATCAAAAAGGTACCTGATCTCAAACCAAGCAAAGTAGAGATCAACGGAAGACCCAAACTTTACCTGTACAATGTCCACTTGTATACTTAATCCTGAATTATATCTCACATCTTTAAAATGACATATTAAGAAAAGCAATTATTATTTCCATTTACTTGTCTTTGGCTTTGTCAACCCTGTCAGCTTATTATCCTCATTTTAACATTGTGCAAGTTCCTTTCTCTTGGCTAGAAACTTGTAACACAAGTATTGCAATCCAAGTTTTCTGACCTGATATCATAGGTTCTCTCTACCGTGTTACTGTATTTTGCTCTGTTTCTCACCTGTATGTGTCATATAATAGTCTAGATAACCTCAGTAATTTGGCTGAGTGACAGTGTCTTCATTACAATTTTGACTGATATCAAACACTGAAGCTTCAACAAGGCAGATAAATGCCTGCTTGAATAATACATACCAGTTTCAATGCTTCCACATTTTGAAGGCAACCACTCAGTCCTTTTCAACTTCTTTTCAGATCAATGTAGCAGGAAGCAAAACCACATCTTCAGCGCACAGAATAATAACTTGACACATTGCTTGAAAAGAATCCCAGCTGTGTCGTTTCATAACTCATGTGTTTGAAAGCTTCTGCTGATTTGTCTACATGTGGGGAATGGTTTTGCTTTTTTGTCACTTCAGTTTTCATGATTTCAATCATTCTCCTCAAGTAAAATTTCCAGCACTCAGTCTTTTTTGGATGCAAGGCAGGCTTGCTCCGCGTAGAAAGGAAGGTCACCGCTAGCGAGCATTTCCTTGGACAAGTTCACCTTCACGACCGCATGTGCTCAGCCTTTCTGTCACTCCTACCTCTAGCTACTTGCCATCACTCAGCTCTGCAGCCTCCAAGGCGTGTTCTAGGGATGATTGGTGCTACCATCAGGAACACGTTTTTGTACTGTAGAACATCTGCCTCTTTGCTTTGGAAACTACTTGACAGTGTCCTATGGCAGGGGCAGACCCTCGCACTCTGACAAGAAAGCTCTGCTGGTTCAGAAGAAATTTCTGTTTTCTGAGAAGCCACATCCTCTAGCTGCTGTTTCAGCCTCTCTTCACCAATATGTGCAGATCATAGGACAGAGTTGGTGGCACTGTATCAGGAAAAGCAAACACTTTTATGTTTTATAGTTCTCCAATGTATGCAATTCAATAATATATTTGCAAATCTTAAAAATGGTGCAATTCACAAGACTGTCTACCATGTTTTCTTACTTTCATCCACAGTTTTAAGCTCACCATGTTCTACCAGATTTAGAATATGCTTCATTAGATTCATGTTTAAAGAAATAATCACACAGTATTTTTATGGTCTGATAATATATAATATATAATCAATAGAAAAAACATGCAATTTATATTAGAAAGCTAATGTTAAAAAAAGCAACACATGAAAATAAAATTTCAAACCCAGTCCCACTTAAATATTTAGGTGAGTCACTCATAAACATGAATGCCAGCTGGAGTTCTTAATATCAGATGACTATGCACTTGACAAAAATTATTCCAAGGTTATTGAACACTTAAAAATCTATTTTGAAGGTAAATGTAAGAAAAGAGGAAAGGACTGTGATATCAGGAAGAATGTGTCTTAATTTACTTTACTTCCTACATACAATTACTCTTATGTGCTTTTGTTTTGCAATGAGATGGAGTTTAACTGTGGAACTCCCATGTTTCCCTGAACCAGGTGTCTCTTTTTATCCTTAATTTCAAACTTATGTTGAAGAAATATTTACTGACTGCAGAATTTATATCTTAATCCCAGACATCTCTCTGAGACACTGTCCTCAAATGTCTAGTGACTTGCTTAAAACTTGCATTGGAATGCCTATTTGACATCTCAAATATGACATGCTCAAAGAGGAAACCCTGATATAGTCCCAACACTCTCTCTTCCATCATCACCCCTAACTTGCTTCACTGATAGCATTCCTCAATCACATGCTCAGTTTTATTTTAATTATTCATGCCCATGACCTTAGAGTCAGCCTTGACTCCACTTTATCTCACCCTCCAAATCCAAAGTTGTTAGGATACATTGCTGTTTACATTTCTAAAAATCAAGAATCTGACAACTTTTTCTCTCTGCTCCACCTGGTCCATGACTCTGGTCACTATTCCATCTTGGCCCTCACTATATCTCACCTAGATTGCTGACATAGCCACCTTATGGATCTCCTTTTTCCTCCCCTTCTCCCCATCCATAACACATAGAGTATTCCCATTTACTCTAAAATGTAAACCTACATCCTATCACTCTTTTTTCAAAACTCTGCAATACCTTCCCATTTAACTCAGAGTAGACACCTAAATCCATGTAATGTCTGCGACACCACATGTCGCCTGGGCCCCATCACCTTCCTGGCATCCTGTGCTATTCTCCTGACATCTCAGTTCTCCCTGGCCACCTCCCCGCCTCACTGCTCCTGGCATTGCCACGAACACCTCTGTCCATGGCTTTAGCACTGGATGGTGCTTCTGCTGGGAAAGTTCTTTCTTCAGACACTATCACTTGCTTCCTCACCTTTTTTAAGTTTGCATTTAAAATTTCAGCTGAACTTCGAATCCCTCTTCCTTGCTGTACATTTTTATTTTTCATGTCCACGGCACTTATAGCCTTCAAATCAACCATGTAATTCATGTGTTTTATTATGTTGCTGTCCATCTTTCTCTGCAAGAATGTAAAATTCACAAGAGCAGAGATACTGTTTTGTAAGACACGCCCCTAGAAAGGTCCCTGCATGCCGCTCTCAATCAAGAAGTTCTTAATGGATACATGCTTTTCTGTGTCTGGTGCTAATCAGTGAGGACAAAAATACAAATGAAACAAAGCCCTCTCTTAGTGAGTCCACAAGTTAGTTTTTTATCATGTTGTAATATTCTTCTCTAAAAAAATTGGAGGAATTTAGAATGTCATCTGCATATAGGAGTAGTGAAAGGGCTTGCCTGGCATGACCAGATAAGGTTTAAATTCCAGCCTTCGGGTCTCCATGCTTGGTAAAGAATGTCAGACAGAAACAGCCCGCTGCTGTTCCAAGAATCGTTTCAAGAGCATCCGTCGATAGCAGAAGCCTCTGATATCACTAATCCCAATAGCTGTCTGGCTTGCAGATTTTTTCCCCCAAAGTGATTTTTCTTTTCAAAATATTCAGGGGAGTAAAAAAGAAAGCTGCCTAATAGTGTTCATTTTGAGTTGTTCCTCACTGGTATTGGTCAGAGTGAAAGCCAGGAAAACTTTCTCTCTTTAACTTAAATCACTCAGAAAGCTTGAAGGGATAATGGAACTGTACGTGAATAAAATTTGTGCCTCTCAAATGGCTTCTGTTAAAAATATTTAACATTAAAAGTCCAGCGGTTTTCACATTATGGTTTGCATTCCCTCGGGTTCTGAGATGAAACATTTTTACAGGGATGGTAAGAAGAGAAGCTGGTTCAGGGCCTCCCCTATTTCCCATCTGACCACATCGAATCTTACGTGCTTTATCCCTGAAGGTGCTACTGACCTAAACCAGGTTTCTGATTCAACCTTGTTTTTGTAGTGGGTTTAGACAGAATTCCTTGCAAATCTGTTACTGCATGTGTGGGAAGAGCAGGCACAGTGGCAGTTGTGATGACTCCTCCTGTCAGCTTCACAAAGCAGCACCCACATGTCTAGGGAAAATACCGGGAGTCAGAATACCACATGGGAGCTACTGTGAGCTAAAACTAGATACCTTCACAAACTTTGCCCTGTAGAAAATTAGAGCTGATCAGGGTCTCAGAGGTGTCTTTTTCAAATGTCTGTTAGTTAAAGAACGTCTTCCCAAACTTGAAAATAAGGACAGATAATAATGACTGGTAAATTTCTGTCTCTCTTTATCTATGTATCTATTTATGTGTTTGTAGTTTTCTCTCTCACATGAGAGAGAGAGAGAGGCTTTCTCAATATACTGACTTGTGCCTTTTCTTATAAACTGGATTGATGTCATTTGACTATTTTTATTATCTCAGGGAATACATTTTTAACTAGCAATCCTCAGCAGCAAGAGTTAAGATATATGACAGCCCCGTCAAGTTAGAAGTTAATTTATATGAACATGGATATTATCCTAGCTTTCGAATCTCTCAGAGAAATGACCTGACTAGCTAGGGATTTTGTTCCCTGTAGAACAAGAACCAGTTTTGGAATTTAGATAGCGATGGTATTTCAGCATCCCCTGCTAGCCTGTTCCTTAAATTCTCTTTGAGTTTTGAGCCTTGTCTAGACTAGTTCTTGATGAGTCACATTAATCTTTGGCGATGGCTCACAAACACGTTGGCTTGACTCTTGTAGCTTCACTTCCTTGCCCACACCCCCCGGCATAGCCAGCTGCTGGTGGGAAGCTTCCAGGGCTCTGGGGCTTGTGCTTTTCCCTCAGGGCTCTGAGAAAATACAGTCAGAGAAGCCCTTTTCCTGTGGTCTAGGGAACCCTCCAACCACTGCAAGGGAACTGAGGGGAAGGACCCCTTCAGCCAGAGGAGAGCCACGTTCACGCTGAAACTTAGAGGTTAGCAGCCCCTTCCTTTCAGGATCTGAAGATGCTCTCCTGCTTGCTAGCTTTCTTGATTCTCAGTTAGATTTGATGATATTCATTTCTTCTGGTGAAGAAAATTTTAGAAAAATATTCCCTTGATTTCCCGGTCCTATTCACACCCTGAATATGCATATATATATTTTATTTTCTCCCAAGAGTAAACAAAGAATTGGGTGAAAAATTTTATGTACCCATTGTCCGTAAATGTTTGAGTGATTCACATCCCTGAAAACAAGATCATCTTGAACATTTTAAGAAAGAGTGGATAGATGATACACTCCACTTATAAGAACTCTGCATGAGAAGCATATTTTCTCAGTTTTAAAAATATTCCCACAGTGTGTAAAATTAGTTAAAATTATTTTTGGAGACACTGCATTTGACTGCGTCAAGAAAAACAACAAACAAAAGACAATAGTCCTCTTTCTCATGGCGATTATATTCCAGCATGAGCTGTGGAATGAAAGTAAGAATTTCCAAGTGATTTTGTAAATAGCAGTTTGTGACAAGTGCTACAACAAAATTTGCTGGCAAAGAGAGTAAATGTCCTTCCCTTACCTGGTCTGAAGGGTGCTGGAGAGATTTTTTAAATGAAAACACTGGAATGAGATTTGAATGTGTAGAGTTTCACTGTTCAAAACAATGATTGTGGAAGGGTTATTTCAGAAAATATAGCAGCATTCTCCATGCCCAGAAGCTACCAGAGTTCCTTATGAAAACAGGATGATATATTCTTTCCAAGAATGCTTTCTCTATAGTCACAGAATTATGTCCTCACTTTTCAAAACTAGTATTGTCGGGGAAAAAAAAGATACTTAGAAAAAAATTGTAGGTAAATCAGGCCTCACTCTACATTTCTGTGTACTGTTTTTGTTTATTTTTGTCTTTTCTTATTCTACTTGGGAAGCTAGACAACTAGTTTGGATCTCTTGCTTGCTTTTCTTCTACTCTATGAAGTTAAAGAAAGGAACATCTCTTTAAAAGAAAGATGTTCTTTTTTATATAGGGTTGTTTGTTTTTTTCCCTTAGGATCTTTTGAGTTTCTTATAGACCCTGAATGTTAGACCTTTGCCAGATACACAATTAGCAAATATTTTCTCCCATTCTGTAGGTTGTCTCTTTACTCTCCTAATAGTTTATTTTTCTGTGTAAGAGCTTTCCAGTTTGATCGGCTCCTACTTGCCTATCTTTGAGCAAAGTAACAGGATAGAGATTTCAGAAGCCAGAGCATAGCCACTCAGCCAACTCATCATCCACAAGGCCACTAATAACAGTCACTGGGAAAAGAAGACCATATTTAGCAAATGGTGCTGGAAAAACTGACTGACCACGTGCAGAAGAATGAAACTGGATCCCTACCAATCACCATATATAAAAATCAACTCGAAATGGATCAAAGACCTAAATATAAAACCTTAAACTATATTAATCTTTGAAGAAAACATAGGAAATGCCTTTATGCACACTAGAGTAGGCAACAAATTCTTGAACAAGTACTCATGGTGACACTTAATCCCCAATGTAATGGTGCTGAAAATGAGGTCTTCATGAAGTGGTTTGGGATTAGCATCCTTCTAAAAGGACTTGAAGGATTGAGTTTGTCCCTTTTTGCCCTCCCACCAGGTGAGGACACCAGCATTTGCCCTTTCTGCCATGAGAGAACACAACAACAACGTGGTATATGTGAAGCAGAGAACAGTCAGCAGACGCTGAATCTACCGGTGCCTCAGTCTTGGACTCTCTAACTTCCAAAGTTGAGAGCAATGAGTTTCTATTACCTATAAATAACCCAGTCTAAGGTATGTTGTTGTTGCTTCATGAACTAGGACATACCCCTTCAATTAGATAAAGAAATGTTCACAAATGCACATTATAAGAAATTTATCTGATAAGACAAATTTAGGATTAAAATAAGAGAAATTTGTGAGTCAAGGTAGATTAGTCCATATATCTAAAGCTTCTTTTAAAGTTAGTTATAAAATGTTAATGACTCAAATCAGGATGCCACTGATTTAAAAAAAAGGCAAAATACAAGCATTTGGAACTCTCAACATAGTTCCAGGTGTGCACAACAGAATGTTAGAGGTTTGAATAATGGTAGATATATATTCAAATAATAAAATGTTCTGCTCATCTTTACTTCTGAAAATTGGAATCTGTTGTTTTTCTATTTTGTTTCTCCTACAGACTCATCCTAAAAGTAAAAAAGAAAACAGGACAGAACAAATCTGGGTTATAATTGGGTTGTGGTCACTGACCAGAATCACTTAAATAAACATAAACTTTTATTTGTTATACAGAGAGAGTTGATATTCGAGATTGGATTTCAGAAATAAAGGTTTTTGAAGCTAAATATACTGCATGCTAGTATAGAAGGATTTCAAAAGTTAAAAGTGAATATAGTTCAAAAACTAATACAGATGTGAGCATTCTTGATATAAAATTTTTTTAAAATTTGAAATATGAACATTGAGATTTGAACATTGATTTGAAAATAGATTTGTGAATGAACATAGATTTGAGCATATTTGATTTTTTTTAAATTTTGAAATACAGAAGGTTTTGTTGTTGTCGTTGCAAGTCATTGACTCAACTCTCACAAATACTTCTTGGAAAGAATTGATTGAGGTATTAAAAATGAGCCCCCAAAGAATTTGGAACCTACCTGTGGGTTTATGCATTAAAAAATCAGAGGATAAAAATCTAAGGAATATATGACCAATGCAGAATGCTTATAAAAATACCTGATTCAGTAAACACAAGAAACGTTAAGACAACAATTTCTCCTAGCAAATCTGAGGGTCAAGAAATTAAAGAAGTGATAAGCCAGAGAAAATGGAAAAGACATGCTGACAGAGATAAAAAATAAATACAAATCAAGGTCAGAAATGAAAATTTGAGTTATGTGAAAATATAGTCAGAGACATACAGAAAAGATTTTAAGAGAAATTTATGAAAAGTGAAAAAGAAAAAGTTAAAGTTAATATATGTACATGTATGTGCACAAATATATAACTACAAAAGAGAAATTTCAAAATGAGATGCAATAACCTGTATCATGTTTAGACATAAACTAAGAATGGATCTAGTTCACTAGATGCAAAGAAATAATCTGAAACTTGTAAATATATTTTATAGAAATGTTATGAATCCTCTAACAAAATAAGCATAATCCCAGTGTGCTCGTTTTAACAGATATAAGATTACAACATAACTACCAATTGGCTGAACTGCATGCAGAAAAAAACAAAAAAGGAGGAAGCACAATTAATTTGAGATTAATAAGATACATACCTGGAAAGACATCCCAAACCAAATAACTGGTGTTCCTGAAGCAGAGGAAATAATATATTTACCAGAAAAAAATTTTACATATGCAAAAATATAAAAGTCTCATTAAATAATGAAATTCTCACCCTAGATATTGAAAACTCGCTACTAATTTCAAAATAAGTTTAGGAACAAATATTTATTTACATTAGAGTGAAACTATAAAACATTAACGGTTATAAAACAAATATTTATAAATACATATGTCTTTATAAGTTATTTTTTTAAAAGTAGAAGCAAAGGAACAAATTCAGTTTAGCTTCAGACTTCTTCCCGCAACGTTCCAGGCCAGTCTGTGTCATCACTCATATTAGAATGCAATTTTCTAGAGTTCTAAAATATGCAAGGATTCAGGGACATAGTTTCCTGAGCTCTGTTTTTTGAATTAATTGCATGATAAAGAATTTCTGACAACAGACAGACAGGAGGATTTAAAAGAGCTGGAGCGATGGTTGATTTCATCACCTTTGATAGGTAAGTTAGTAGACACTGATATACTTTTAAAGTTATGAATAAAGAACAAAGTTGCTTAAGGGTATAACTAATACAAAAACTTAAAAAGATTTTCCAAATTTACTGACACAGTGAGAAAATTTTAAAAGGAAAAGGAAAGTCAAAACCATATCACAAATGGGGAAAATCATTATTTTTTTAAGGGAAAAAAGTATTAAATACGATGAAAAAAATAGGTCAAATATAACGACTGTATGAATAAAGGTAAAATGTCTAGCTAAACGAAAAAAATCAGACTTCTTAAAAACTTCAGCAGTATGTTCTGTGTGGTAGTCACTAATAAAAACTTTAAACACAAAATATGAAAATCTTCTGGCAAAAAATGAAATGATGTTTTTATGCATCTTACTGAACAAAATAATACATCATCCTCTGGAGAGAGAAACAAATGCCATAAATTGAAAAAATAGATTTCAAAGCGTCAGGTCAGTCTAAGGACCAAATAGATATTTTCTAATTAAACCAATCTGATATAAATCTAGTCATACAAAATGTATCCTTTTGTGCCTTACTTATTTTATCCAGCACAATTGTCTCAAAGTTCATCCATGTTGTAGCATGTATCTGCATGTCAATACTATTAAAGACTAAAAAATATTTCTCTGTATGTTTTTACTACATATCACATAGACAAAAAGGGGCAGGTTGTAGATAACATAAGTAATATAATCAATTAAAAATAATACACCCTAATACTTAATGTTGGTAATTTGGTCCTGATAATCAGATGTTATGCATAAAATTATTAATAGGAGTCTATTTCCCATACTTTTAAATGGGAAAGGTTAGGAAACATACAACCAGTGACCAATGGCAAAGTGAAAACATGGAAAGAGCCTACCCAGGGTGTCATGCGTGGGAGTAAAATGCTTAACGTATGCCTTCCTTATTACCAAACATCTAACATAGCTCTTTGCAGGTGATTGTTTGCAATCTTTTCTCTTTTATTGTAAACTCTTTTCTCAATTATTATCCTTCTTTCTGCCCAGTTTTCTTTAGCACTTGCTGAACTTTTTTGAAATTCATTTTAAATCACAAGGCGAAGTCAAGGGTTCTGTACAAAAGGCATGGTGGACACAGTGTCAAGACCAGCACAGCAAATGGAAGAGAATGACTCCGGATGAGTGGATGGGCAAACGTCTCCTCACGGCAGCACACACTTTCCTCATACACGCACCTTGCATTTGCTGACACTTGGTGCACATGTGAATTGCATTCAGAATGTTAATGCAAGTGTTCCTACGATTTTGTTTTTACTGTGGAAAAACACACCACGTAAGATGTGTGCTCGTGGAATCATTTTTAAGTGTACAATTCCATGACACCAAGCACATCCACAGTAGTGCACAATCAGTCTACAGAACACTTTCATCATCCCAAACAGAAACTCTGTACTCGAGGAATGATAACTCCCCATTCGCCTTTCCCCTAGTCCCTTCAACCTCGATTCTACTTTTTCGTGTCCAGGAATTAACTTAATCCGGTATAAATCCAATCATGCAAAATGTATCCTTTGTGCCTAACTTCGTTTACCCAGCACAATGATCCCAACGTTCATCCATGTTGTAGCATGCATCAGAATATTAATCCTTTTAAAGACTAAAAAATATTTCACTGTATGCACATACCACGCTTCACCTATCATATGTTTTGGGTTTTTTTTGGGGGGGGGTTGAGTTGGAGTCTCACACCGGCATCAAGGTTGGAGTGCAATGACACGCTCTTGGCCACCCCAGCATTGACCTGTTGGGCTCCCGCGATCCTTCTGCCTCAGCCTTCCAAGAGCCAGAAGTGAGAGAAGAGGTCTCACCAAGTTGCCCCAGCTGGCCTTGAACCCCGGGGTTCCACTGGCATTGGTCTCCCAAAGTGCTGGAATTACAAGTTGAGCCACCACAGAGTCTGCCCTCCTTTCATATGTTGATAGACTGCTGAGCTGCCCCCACCCTTTGGCTGCAGTGAACAATGCTTGTATACAAGCATCTGTTTGAGTCCCTGTTTTCAATACTTTTGAGTATATACCTAGAAGTGAAATTGCTAGGTTGCATGGCAGTTTTATGCTTAGCTTTTTGAGGAAACTCCAAATTGCAGCAGGCGCACCACTTTATAATGCTACTAGCAATGCAAATTTCAGTTTCTTCACATCTTCACAGACACTTATTTTCTGTCTTTATTTTTTATAATGGCCATCCTAATGGGTGTGAAGTAGCATTTTATTTTGTGTTGTCAAATGCACTAGTGAGGTTGATTATCTTTTCATGTGCTTATCGGCCATTTGATATATTCTCTAGAGAAATATATATCTGGTCCTTTCCTTATTTCTAAGTTGGGATGTCTTTTGTTGCTATTCTTCAAATATAGTAGTTCTTTATATACAAGGTCTGACAAATTAAGTTTGTGAGCTCATCCTAGACAAAAATACTATATATATCACTGCTGGATATCACTACAGTCACCTTCAAAGGATTCCCCTTGGGAAGTTATGCACTGATGCCAGTGCCTAACTCACCCATCAAACCAATTCTGGAACTCTTGTTCTACAATGGTCAACAGAGCCGTCATCATAGTACCCTTGATGTCCTGAATGCCATCAAAATGTCTTCCTTTCAATATTTCCTTTATCTTCAGGTCAAGAAAAAAGTCTTTGGAGTCCAGATCAGATGAGTAGGGATGGCATTCCAGCACAGTTACTTGTTTGCTGGCTAAATCTCCCTCACAGACAGTGCTGTGTGAGCTGGTGCATTGTTGTGATGCAAGAACTCTTTTGAGACCATTTTCACGCATACCTTTCTCATGCCATGATTTTCAGTTGAGATGTTACTAACTGTTTCTCTATCAATGTTTATTTTATCTGTTTTGCTTCTCACAGTCACAGATGAATTTGAGGCACAATTAAACAAAATTTTGCAATGTTTTTGTCAATTTTGCTTTTTATTGCCTCTCCTGTCCTCTCTTCATCACTGACGTTTTCTCTTCCTTCAGAAAAACATTTAGTCCATTTGTACACTCCCCCTTTTTCCCTGGCATTATCCTAAAAATTTGGACTAACATATCCTTGATTTTACTTCCATTCTTGCCAACTTTAATAAGAAATGTAATGTGTGTTCATTGCTCTAATTCAAGCTCTGACATTCTCATAACAGCACACAAAAGTATGCAACAAAAATAATGAACACCACTCAGCACGAGACCACCACACATCAGCACAAACACAGCTGTGAGATGCTGATATAGCAAGGTTGTGAAACCTTACAGAGTTGTTTGTATAGTGCTGCCAACATAAGCACACAGTGGCAAGTTTGTGAATTTGTCATAGTCTGAACATTGATCTCAATATAAGACATATAATTTGTAAATATTTTTTTTTATTTGTGGGATGTCTTTTTACTCTCTTGATAGTGTCCTTTAAGGAATAGTACTTTGCTTTTTTAACTTCTGAGAGTCTAATTAAATCAGTTTTTTTGTTCCTGTATTTTAGATATCATATCTAAATTTATTGTCAAATGCCAAATACAATGTCATGAGATTTTCTCCTATGTTTTTATCTAACGGTATCTATTTATTTATTTACTTATATTTTGAAGATGCAGGGTGCAATTCAGAGTTAGGTACATAAGTGGTCATTGTACAGGTAAAGTTTGGGTACCCTTACTGATGTTATGTGTCACTCCCCCCACCCCCAACAGTGTCCCACTACTGCCTATCCCTTTCTTGTGTCATGATAAACGTTTAGGGTCCACTTAAGTGTGAATATATGTAGCACTCTGATATTTGTTTCTGTGATAAATCACTGAGTATTACAGAATCTGAATCTATCCAAATTGTTGTCAAATTCCATAGTTCTGTTTTTCTTTATGACTGTGTAATATTCCATTGTGTATTTGTACCACATTTTCTTTATCCAATCCATTTTTGATGGGCAGCATGTTTGGTTCCATCTTTTTGCTACTGTGAATAATGCTGCAGTAAACATACATGTGCAGGTACCTTTTTTGTTGAGTAATTTGAGTCCCTCTGGGTCAATTCCCAAAGTGGGGATTGCTGGATTGTATGGGAGGTTGATTTTTAGATCTTTTAGAAATTGCCATATTGACTTCCACAGAGGTTGTAGTAGTTTACACCACCATCAACAGCGTAGAAGTGTTCCATTTTCCTGTCATCCACTCCAGCATCCATTGTTTTTGAGTTATTGATGATGGCCTTCCTGACTGGAGCTAGGTGGTATCTCAGTGTGGCTTTAAATTGTATTTCTTTGATGATTAGTGAGAGTGAGCAATGTTTCATGTGTCTATTGTCTGCTCATATGTCTTCTTAGAAACATGTATTTATACCTTTTACTCACTTTTTAATAGGGTTGTGTAACTTTTTTCCTTTTGGCATGCTTGAGTTCCTTGTAGATTTTGGATGTTAAGACTTTGTCAGATTTACAGTCAGCAAATATTTCTTCCAATTCTGTGAACTGTCTCCCTGCTCTCTTGATGGTTTCTTTTGCTTTGCAAAAGCTTTTCAATTTGATGAGGTCCCACTTGCCTATCTTATCTTTTATGGCATTTGCTTTTAGAGAGTTGATCAGGAATTGGTTGCCTATTCCAATTTCTGTAAGGGTGTTCCCTATGTTTTTCTTTCTGTAAAAATGTTTCCTGTGTTTTCCTCTGTTTTCCTATTGTTTGAGGTTTTACATTTAGGTCATTAATCCATCTGGATTGATTTTTGTGTATGGAGATAGGTAGAGGTCTCGTTTCAATCTGCTGCATGTGGCCATCCAGTTTTCCCAGCACCTTTTGCTGAATAGGCTCTCCTCTCCTCACTGGTTGTTGTTGGAGCATTTGTCAAAGAAGAGTTACTTGAGAAATTGAGGCTTTGCTTCCAGAATCTACATGTGGTTTCATTGGTCTATATGCCTGTTCTTGTACCAATACCAGGTTATTTTGATTATTGTAGCCTTATAGTACAGTTTAAAGTCCGGAAGTGTGATACCTCCCACTTTATTTATTTTGCTAAGAATTGTTTTGGCTGTGCAGTCTCTTATGTTTCCATGTGAATTTCTGTATTTTTATTTCCAGGTCTGTGAAGAATGATGTTAGTTATTTAATGGGTATTGTGTTAAATCTGTAAATTACCTTTGGTAGGATGGACATCTTAACAATGTTAATTCTTCCAATTCATACACAGGGGATATTTTTCCATTTTTGTGTGTCTTATTTGATTTCTTTGGAGCACTATTTTGTAGTTTTAATTTTAAAGGTCTTTATTTTCTCTGGTTAGGAAGATGCCAAGTTATTAGGTTTATTTTGCTTTGTTGTTTTTTTTGTTTGTTTTGTTTTTTTGTTTTTGGTGGCTATTGTGAATGGACCCCTAGCCAGATTGACCAAGAAAAAGAGAGAAAAAGCCCAAATAAACACAATCATAAGTGCAAAAGATCAAGTCACAACTGACTTTGAAGAAATACAAAAGATTAACAGAGCCTAATATGCATACCTGTATGGAAACAAATTCAAAAACCTAATTGAAATGGACGACTTCCTGACATCATACAACCTCCTAAGATTAAAACAAAAAGAAATTGAGACCCTAAATAGATGAATAACAACCCAGGAAATTGACTCTGTCATAAGAAAACTACCTAAAAAAAAATTCCTGGATCAGATGACTTTCAGTGGAATTCCAAAAAACATAAAAGGAGTAGCTGATGCCAATCCTATTGAAAATATCCCGGGCAATTGAGTAAGATGGAATTCTCCCCAAAATATTTTATGAGGCTAACATCACATTGATACCTAAACCAGGTGAAGATCCAACAAAAAAGAGAACTACAGGCTAATTAACCTGAAGAACACAGATGTAAAAATATTCAGCAAGATTCTAGCAAATTGGATTCAACAATACATCTCAAAAATTATACACAATGACTAAGTGGGCTTTATCCCTGGGGTGCAGGACTGGTTCAACATCTGTAAAACCATAAATGTAATTAAATATATCAACAGATATAAAAACAGGAACTTCATGTTTATATCATTAGATGAATAAAAAGCTTTTAAAAAAGTCTCATGCCCCTTTTTGATAAAAATTCTTGAACACCTAGTCACAGAGGGACTATACCTCAAAATGGTAAGAGTCATCTATGATAAATCCACAGTCAACATATTGCTAGATGGACAGAAACTGGAAGCATTTTCCCTGAAAACTGGGACAAGACAAGGCTTCTCACTCTTACTGCTCCTGTTCAACATGGTGTTGGAAATCCTAGCTAGAGCAATCAGACAAGAGAAGCAAATCAGGGGTATCCAAGTAGGAAGAGGAATTCAAGTTATCCCTCTTTGCTGATGATAAGATTATACATCTCAAAACTCCAAGAGATTCTTTCAAAAACCTCCTTGCACTGATAAAGGACTTTGGCAAAGTCTCAGGATACAAAATAAATGTTAAAAAGACATTCACATTCTTATCCACAAAATGAACAGATTGAGAGCCAAATAATCTAAGAGTTTTCATCAGTGTAGCTCTTACATTTAGGAACCTGACTCATTTTGTGTTATATTGTGTATATGGTAAAAGATAATCATCCAATGTCATTCTTTTGCATGACTCCATACATGTGGCTGTTGTATAAAATGCTTTAAAGATTGTATAAAATCTTCCAATATCGACATTGGTTGAAAAGCATATTGAAAGGTGGTTTCACTTTTGTTTTTGCTTTTACAGTCTATCATGGTTAGATTAAGAGAGCATGAGGCATTATGGTGAGAAACATTAGCTTGAGAGAGTCTCTTTGAGATTTATCTGTTAAGTGAATGCTATAACTTGATGACAACAATGTTTTATTTCAAGCAAACTTGCATCATTTCTTTTGTATTTTAGTAAAGACTATATTAGATTACTAGAAAAAAAATCTCAATACATACTGTGAAGTATGATGCAAGTGACATTTGATTTATAACTTTGTACCAACTTTTTTCTATAACAAAAATGTAGAAACTAAAACTTTAAGTTCTTGTTAAGTCACTGTCATCTTATTATTTTTATTTTGCCTTGAAGAGAAAATTAAAACACACATTATAGCATACCTGCAAAATAATTATGGAGAAAACAGTGCATAACGATTTTTACAGCATGTAAGTTCAGCCTGATTAAAAGTAATTCTTCAATAGCTACTACTCAACTACACAGTTGAGCTCAACATATTTTGAACCAGCAGCTTCAGTAAAGGAGGCAGCATTGCTTGGCTCAGGAGATCACTCTGCACTCTTCCCCAACGCCTGGAGAACAGACCCGATGAGCACCAGAGCTCAAGACTGAGTGAGAACATGTGGACACATATCTGATGCCCAATCTCCTTGACCCTCACAGAACAACCATCCAGGGGAAGTAAAATTAAAGTGAGGACAACTGAGAAAGACACAACTGAGAAAACACAAGAAAAAATGTTGACTCCAATCTCCTATATCGGGTTTATCCCTGGCTAAGAAATCAGTATTATGAAACACTAGAATATTTGACTTTCACCCAAGTCCTCAGCAGTGTTTGATGAAGCTGTTGGAGCAGTTCTATGCCCCTCTGACAAGAAGGAGAACAGACAATGTTTGCTGTTGAAAATGCCAAAGTCTTGAACTTTGTTGTGGGATTCCAGCCACAAAACCCATGTAGCCCTGCTTAAAAATGATAAAGCCTATGAGTTGACAAGTTTTGTCACAAGCTGTTTCTTCCATAAAACTACTTTGAACCAACTAGTAATGTAAAAGCATTCTCTGATTAAATGTAAGAGTTTGTACTTTCACATTCTATTAAGATTCAGTCCTAAAGTTACAGCCTTCATACAGCTTTGCTTTTGTTTTATGTATTTGGGGATTTTTTCATTTTTTTGTTAGTGTTTTGTTAAAAAAAAGCCTACTCCTTAGCAGATTGTTACCCAAATATCTTCCAAATGTAGTTACATTGCTGTGCCCTGGGCACTAAGCACTAAACTGTCTTAAAGACCTTTGCCCTTAAAAAGACACATTTTCTGAATTTAGGAAATGTGCTTTCTAAGTAATTTTCAGATAGGGAAAAAGTCCATTGTTTTATCGACTCATGTCCCTAAAATGCGCTTTCTAAGGCCAATCAGTCTTCTTTGAGTTCCACTTACCCAGTTTGGGCGACATTGCTACTTACAGGTACACAGAGTCAAGGGAGCTGGTTGCATGGATATGTCCAGAGCTGGGGCATTTGTACTGCTGAGTACTAAATCATGGTGTTGGGTAGAGCTGGAGGCAGAAAAATTTGATATGCTGCCACACAGGGAGTTAAAAATGAAAATTGAAACCTAATCTTCTATTATGAAGATATAGTCATCTTATATGTTGCAGTTCATTCTGTCCATTTTTTCCTTTTAGTTATATATAATGGTAATAATAAGAAAGTGCTACTTGTAGAAAGGCTGTGAAAATTAAAGTAGCAATTATGTATAAAAAAGCATAAATGCTTAGAAAAATGTCTCAAGTGATAGTACATGTTAATGTTAATATTATTTAGGAATTATTGCACTGAAACATTGAAAATACTAAAACTGAGAAATTGAGAAAGAACATATAGGCAGGATAGAATGCACATAGCAAAGAAGGAAGAAAAAGAGAATTGCAGAAATAAAGTCATGTTTTCAGGAAGAAGAGAGACAAATAATTATTTTGTTTTCAAGAATACAAAAATACCATTTAGAGATTTTTATTTAGGGGTCAAAAACCTGTTGGCTTCAAATATGAAAGGGCATTCATGTAGATGTAGGGATAGTTTTATTTGTACAAGGGCTAAAAGTAGCAGCTGTGCCAGTTAGGTGGTCCTGGAGACAAATTCTTACTCCACGGGAGGACAATTATTTCACCTTTCAGTCCATTAATGGAAGCAATGAGGTTTCCATATCCTAACTGGCTCAAACATAAAGCCTCTATTTTCCTGGAAGAATGATTTCAAACTTTGTACATAACAGTGACCTCAGAAATGACTTCAAATCCTGTGTGTCTCTAATTTTACGAAAACTCAAGGGAATCGTTCTATGTCAAATCAGTAATGCCGCTGGATCAGGATACGTCGCTTTCCTGTAATACAAAGAGCTCTTTAAGCTTCACTCAAATGAGATTGTGAGATTGATGGATTTTAAGGAATTAAAGAGTATTTGCGATGTGTTAGAACATTAGAAAATGAAAATGGTGACCAATTTTTTAAAAAGGAAATATGCATGCTTCAAATGTATAGACTAGTTAGCTTAAAGTGATTTCAAGACAAAAATCTAGAGCAATTTTCAATATTTTGAGTACTTTGAGAGAAAAATTTTGATATGGAAAGAAGTTACACAATTTAAATAAGATCCATACATGTTAGACAATTTTTTAAATCAAATGATCACTACATAGTATTAAGAGTCATAATATAAGTAAGTAGTATCTGTGTGTCCATGTATATAGGTGTGTGCATATACTTGAAAAAAATAACTGCTCTTAATTATTTGGTAGAATCACAAGTTCATATCTTTCAAAGGAAAACGTTGTAATTCAGAAAATAGTTAACAAGAATTATGGGGAAAATGCTCTCATGCCATTTTCAGAACTATTGATTCTTTCAAAGAGGAATTAGTAATTTAAAAGTTATAATCTTAAGGCTTCTAAGAAGTTATTGAAATGCTTGAAAAGAAGAGTCAGTAAGAAATCTTACAAAAGGAAGATGACTCACTATAAATTCTCTTAGGGGAAAAGCTGATTGTTCTAAACTTGCCCATTAGATTTTTCTGGGAAAGGCAAGAATCTCCTAATGGATTTAGACTTAATATTAATGCACATTAAGAGCAATAGAAAGATACATTCTCAGACTCTGAGTAGAAGAAAGGCAGACTTTTGAAAGAAGGATACAGATTTGAAATATAACAATTATTGATTTAAATGCCAGTTCCACCACATATTAGTTTTGTAACTTGGATGGAGTGGTTAACTTTTACCACTCATTTTTCTAATCTTGAAGATACTAACATTACCAATCTAAAATGACTACCATAAAGATGAAAGAAAACAAAGTGTATAAGCCATCTGAAGAAAGGTGAGACCATTGAGCTAAATATTCTTTACTCTTCACCTTCACATTTTATCAAACATGCTGTTGAGACAGAGGTAAGAACTTTCATTTTAATTTTGTCCCATGGGGAGCAACCAAGATTTGCTTCTGCATTACAAATTTTAGCAAAAATCCAAGGCCAAGAATCGATCTGAAATATTTTCAAAATGTTTCATAAATAGCACAAATAAAATGAAATTGGCTTGGATTTCTATGAACAAATATACCTTGTATACCTTCCACAGTAAGTGTTAAATAGATGGGCATTTGGTCTCCTGGCATGTCAACAATGAATGTTTTTCAAAGTGGACTACTTATTACAATATAATGAATTTAAGATAGACTGTAGAAGCATCTTCACCTGTAATTTATTATCATTACAAGAAAAAAGCAAACTCACTATACTAAAATCAATATTACTGGTAAATTGAAGGATCTGTCCTACATTAGCGTGTACAATACTAAACTATTGCATCCAGCAAGTTAATTCAGCATCTTATTTGAAATTGTCTTCTTTGTAAAATATCTTGTAGTGTAGCCAAAGAGGTAAATATTACAACCAGATGTTTCTTTTGGTATAAAACATCAATGAGTAGTATTTGCCTTAAAAATGAGATAAAACAAAACCATCTATAGTTTCAAGGTGGAGATTCTGCAGAAATTAAAGTAAATCACATGTAGGAGTATGAACACAAGTTGATGGTTTAGTTGAGAAGGAGAAGAAGTAGAAAGAGGAGGAGGGGAAGGAGAGCGTGAGGTGGAAAAGATAATATTCCTGCTCTTATTAATTCACAGTGAAAGCCTTTGTGGGGTATACAATTCCACTGA
Organism: Carlito syrichta; assembly: GCF_000164805.1. Classification (NCBI taxonomy): domain Eukaryota; kingdom Metazoa; phylum Chordata; class Mammalia; order Primates; family Tarsiidae; genus Carlito; species Carlito syrichta. Next base: position 240,572 of record NW_007255840.1, on the reverse strand, counting down.
ATTGAGAAGACCTATAAAAATTACTGTTTTAATTTTAATTTTCTCTTTGTTCCAGAATTAAATATGATAAATCATTTGTATCAAAACTTTGGTAGTGGCATTTTGAGGGGTTTACTCTTTAGCACAATAGCTATAATCTGCTGAAAATTAAGTTTATAAAAGAAGGAATTCAGGACCTAAGATGATTATTAACTCACCGTATTGAATTTACATAATGAAAAATAAAATAAGGAGAATCCATAAAACTAATCTTTCTTAAATAAAAAATGTTATCTTATCCATTAGTCAAGAATATATAATAAGAATAAGACAATGATGAGTCAAAGACTCAGAAAATAATTTCTTTTAGTGAGAATTTCAAAATATATGTATATTTTTATTTTTATTTATAAACAACCTTTACATATAGTTAAGATTTATTATAATATGCGTTTATATGCATTTATATTGTATATGCATATAATGATTATTTTAAAAATAAATTGAAGATTTAAAAACACCGTTGTAAATAATTTATGAATCAAAGAATATCTCATGTTGGCAAATCAAATAATACTCAGAAATAATCATCAAAATACTATGTATCAATTATAGTAGAATGTAATAAAATTGCTATTAAAAAAGGAGAGAATTGTGTGTAAATAATTTTCTTATTTTAAAGATGTGGGGTACAATTCAGTATTAGGTATATAAGTGGTCAACATACAGATAAAGTTTGGGTCTAACTTTGGTCCCCTCTTTGTCTGGTTTAAGATCAGTGACCCTGATTGATGTTGTGTTGTTTCCCTCCCCACACCCTGGGAGTATCCCACTTATTCCCAGTTCCTTTCTTAGAGTATTATGGTAAATGCTCAGGGTCCACTTATGAGTGAGAACATGTGACAGTCTATTCTTTTTTTCTGTGATATCACTTAGTATGATAGATGCTAAATCCATCCAAGTGGCTGAAAAATTCATATGCCTGTCTTTCTTTATGGCTGCATAATATTCCATTGTGTGTTTTATTTTATTTTATCCAGTACAGTTTCAATGGGCAGCATGGTTGGTTCCATATTTTTGCTATTGTGAATAGTGCTGCAATAAACATGCATGTGCAAGTATCTTTTTGGAAGAATGATTTGAGTTCTTCCAGGTATATTCCAAGTAAGGGGATTGCTGAGTCAATTTCTAGTTCTTTTAGAAATCACCATGCTGTTTACCAAAAAGATTGCACTAGTTTGCATTCCTACCAAAGTGTAGAAGTATTCCTCTTTCTCTGCATCCTCACCAGCATAAATTGTTGTTTGTTTTATTAATTATGGCCATTCTTACTGGGGTTAGGTGGTATCTCATTGTGGTTTCGATTTGCATTTCCTTCATGATTAGTGAGGCTGAACACATTTTCATGTGTCTGTTGGCTGTCCGTATATCCTCTTTTAAGAAGTATCTATTCATGTATTTTTCCCACTTTTTAATTGGGCTGTTTGTTTGTTTCCTTTTAACAAGTTTGAGTTCCACGTAGGTCCTGGATGTGAGGTTTTTGTCAGATATACAGTTGGTAAGTATTTTTCCCCATTCTGAGGGTTTCTCCCCACTCTCTTGATTATTTCATTTGCTATACAGATGCTATGCAGTTTGATGAGGTCCCACTTGTCTATCTTATCTCTTATAGTATGAACATTTAGTAGGTTGTCTATCTTATCTCTTATAGTATGAACACTTACAGAAATTGGTTGCCAGTTCCAATTTCTGTAAGTGGGTCTCCTGCATTTTCTAAGGTTCTTATAGTTTGAGGTTTTGAAATTAGGTCTTTGATCCATTTAGAGTTTATTTTTGCATATGGTAATAGAGTTCTTGTTTCAACCTTCTCCATGTGATCTGCCAGTTTTTCCAGCATGATTTACTGAATAGGTTCTCCTCACTCAGTGGTTTTTGTTGGAGCCTTTGTCCAAAATGAGCTGGAGCCGGGCTTGGTGGCTCAGCCTGTAATCCCACGCTTTCGGAGGCTGAGGTGAGTGCATTGCCTGAACGTACGGGTTTGAGACCCACTTGGGCAGCGAGACCTCATCTCTAGCGCATGCCTATTATTTCGGCTACTTGGAAGGCTGAGGCGAAAGGATCGCCGGAGCCCAGCAGGTCGAGGGTGCGGTGGCCGGGAGCGGCCACTGCGCTCCAGTCTGGGTGACAGAGTGAGACTCCAACTCAAAAAAAAAAAAAAAAAAAAAAGAAAGAAAGAAAGAAAATGAGCTGGTTGAGAAATTGAGGCTTTGCTTTCAGAATCTGTATCCTGTCCCACTGGTCCATATACCTATTCTAGTACAAATACCAGGCTGTTTTGATTATTATAGCCTTATAGTAAAGTTTAAAGTCTGGAAGTGTGATATCTACTTCTTTATTTCTTTTGCTAAGGATTGTTTTGACTATTTGTGGTCATTTATGTCTCCATATGCATTTCTATATTGCCATTTCCAGGTCTGAAAAGAATGATGTTGGTAATTTCATAGGTAATGCATTGAATATATAGATTACCTTGGGTAGGATGAGTACTTAGCAATATTGATTCTTCCTATTCATGAGCATGGAATACTTTCCATCTGTTTGTATCTTCTTGAATTTCTTTGAGCAGTGCTTTGTAGTTTTCATTGTAAAGGTATTTTACTTTTCTGGTTAGGAAGATGCTGTGATACTTCCTTTTTTGTGTGACTGTTCTAAATGGGATTGTGCTTTTTATTTGTTTCTTTGCCTGCTTGTTGTTGATGTATGAGAATACAACTGTCTTTTGAACATTTATTTGTATCCTAATACTTTGCAAAAGTCCTTTATCAGTGAAACCAGTTTTGACAGATTCTCTTGGGTTTTTAAGGTATAGGATCATATCATCAACAAATAGGCATAACTTAACGTTCACTTTTCCTATCTGGATACCTGATTTCCTTCTCTTGTCTAATTGCTCTTGCTAGGACTTCCAATACAATGTTGAACAGGAGGGGTGAGAGTGAGCAGTCTTTTCTTGTTCCGGTTTTTAGGGAAATGCTTGCAATTTCTCTCCATCTAGTAATATACTGGCTGTGGGTTTACTGTAGATGGTGCTTACTATTTTGAGATATATTCCTTCTATGCCTAGGTAATTGAGGATGTTTATCAAGAAGGGATACTATATTTTATGAAAAGTTTTTCCTGCATCTAATGTTATAATCACGTGGTTCTTGTTTACATCTGTTTATATCTGTTGATGTGTTTAATTACACTTATGGTCTTGCAGATGTTGAACCAGCCCTGCATCCTGAGGATGAAGCCTGTGTGATCATGGTGAATGCTTTTTGAAAAGTGTTGTTGGATCCAATTTGCTAGAATCTTGTTGAGAATTTTTGTACCTGTGTTCATTAGGGATATGGGCCTGTAGTTCTCTTTTTTTATTGCATCAGTGTGATGTTAGCTTCATAAAATTATTTGGAGAGAATTCCATCTTTTTCAATTGCCTGGAATAATTCCAATAGAAGTAATATCAGCTTTTACTTGTATTTTTTTTTTTTTAATTCCACTGGAAAGTCATCTGGTGCAGGGCTTTTTTTCTAGGTAGTTTTCTTATGACGGAGTAAATTTCCTGGGTTGTTACTGGTCTATTTAGTGTCTCAATGTCTTCTTATTTCAAACTTGAGAGTTTGTGTGACATCAAGAGGTCCTCTATTTCATTAGGCTATAAAGTTTGTTTCCATATAGGTATGCAGAGTAATCTCTGATAATGTTTTGTTCTTAGTCAGAATCAGTTGTGATTTGATCTTTTGCCTTCTGATTGTGTTTATTTGGGTTTTTTCTATTTTTCTTGGTCATTCTGGCTATGAGTTCATCATCCTTGTTTTTTTTCTTTTGTTTTGTTTTGTTTTTTCAAAGAACCAACTTTTTCTTTTGTTGATTTTCTTCTGATATTTTTGTATTCTATGTCCCATATTTGGGCTTTTACTTTGGTGATCTGGATACTTCTGTTAAAGTTAGGGTTTTGGTGGTCTTGTCTTTCCAGCTCACTTAGATGATCTGTTAGGTTGTTAACTTGTGATCTTTCTGTTTTCTTGATGTGTGTTCATAGATATATAAAGCCCCATCTTAGAACAGATTTCATGGCATCCCAGAGGTTTAGGTAGGATGTTTCTTCATTTTCATTTGTTTCCAGAAATCTTAATTTTTGTTTTGATTTCTCTGTTGACCCAGTAGTCCTTCATCATCGTGCTATTTAGTGTTCATGTCTTTGTGGATTTGGGGAGAATTTTTCAGGTGTTAATGCTTATTTTTATTCACTATGGTCTGAGAAGGTGAATGACAGTATTTTGATTTTGTGATATTTGTTTATGCTTGATTTATGGCCAAGGATGTGATCAATCTTAGAGTACATTCCATGTGGTGATGAGAAGAATGTATACTATGTGGTTGTTGGGTGGATTATCTGTAGTTATCTATTGAGTCTATTAGGTCAAGCGTCAAGTTGAGGTTCTGGATCTCTTTGTTGATTTTTTGCCTTAAGGATCTACCTAGGGCTGTTAGTGGGATATTTCAGTCCCCAGCTATATTAGTGTTAGAGTTAATAACTTCTTTTAGTTTACTTAGTAGTCACTTTATAAATGCTGGTCCTCCCGTATTGGCTGCATATATGTTTAGTATGGGTATTTCTTGTTGATGCATTGAACCTTTATCAATACGCAGTGTCCTTCATATATTTTAAAATTGTTGATAGCTTAAATGTTGTTTTGTCTGATATTAAGATCACGACTTCTGCCTTCTTTTGTGATCCATTTGCCTGGAAACTCGTTTTCCATCCTGTAACTTTGAGTCTGTGTGCACCCCATGCAGTGAGATGAGTTTTTTTTCTGTACTTAGGTCATATTTTTCAATCCAGTTTGCCATCTTATGTCTTTTCAGTGGTGCCTTTAATGAATTCATGTTCGGATTGATTATTGAAATGTGATTGTTTATCCCTGTCATGAAGTTCCTATAAAGCTTTTTCTTTGTTTGTTTGTTTTTTAGTTTTGGGTTGATGTGTGTGTATGTTTTCCAGTTTGCAAGCATGATGTATTCTCTGTAGACTCTGTATTCTGCTGTTCTCTTGGGAAGTGCCTGGTCATTGTTTTATTTATTTATTTTTTTCTTTCAAGAGCTGGTCTGGAAACTGCATAATCTCTTATAAATTGGATGTCTGGGGAGAATTTTAATTCTCTCTCCCCAATGAAGTTGAGCTTGGCTGTGTCAGAAATTCTTGGTTGAAACTGTTTATCTTTGAGGACTTTGAAATTTGAACTCCAGTCCCTTCTAGCTTGTAGTGCTTCTACCAATAGGTCTGCTACTACTATGACCAGTTTTCTCTGGTAGGTAATCTGACCTCTCTCTCTTGCTGCCTTTAGGATTTTTTTTCCTTTGGTGCCTACTTTGTGTAAATTACTATGTGTCTAGGGGTTGGTTTTCTCATTTTTTGTCTCATGGGAGTTCTCTGTATCTCTTGTGATTGCATAGTCACCTCTCTGGTGAGATGGGGAGAATTTTCTTGGATAGCCTCCTGGAACACTTGCTCCAAGGCATTCTCCATTACCCTTTCTTCTTCTGGGATACCAACCAGGCATAAGTTCAGCCTCTTGATATAATCACACATCTCCTAGAGGCTTGTTCTTTCTTTCTGAATTTTCTTTCTAAGCTTTTTACAGATCAGGTTAATTTCATGTTTTAGCCTCCAAGTTCTGAGATTCTTTCTTCTTCTTGATTAATTCTTATTTTCATGCTTGTCATCATGTTATTTATTTTCTGAATAAAATTATTTTATTGCCCCAACCTCTGCTACAAGTTCTTTTAGTGTTACATCTTTTCTTTATTGAGTCTTATTCACTTTTTCCATTCATTCCCTTATACCTGCTGTATTCTGGGGTCGGTTGTTGGTGACTTACATTCTTTGTTCTCTGAGGTCTGATTTGTCAGGTATTCTCTCTTTGTAACACTTGAAATTACCTGTGTCCTTTCCTTGATTTTTTAAAAATCATTTGTGACAGATCACCTTCCTTTCTCTTTTGTTCCATTATTCAGTGGCAGTGGGAGAGACTTTCGCTTCTAATGCTTGCTCAGTCCTCTGTTCTTTCCTGATCAGAGCTCTGAATTTGTTATATTTTGAAGTAGGACTGTTGGTGGAAAGCTTTGCTGTCTCTTGTAGTTTTAAGAGTCAAATAAGGTGGAGGATGTGGAGCTAGGATTCACAACACACTTCAAACACAATGTTCACTGATTGTGATATGGGTTCCCTAAGACCTATTTCACACTGCCACTGTATATGATAATGCAATGTGTACATGTGTGTACTCCCTGAGCTCAAGATACTATAACAGCAATGAAGAGAGCAGAGAAAGTAGAATGAAATAAGAGGGACAAAAATTTTTAAATAAATAAATGATTAATACAGAACAACAAGAGCACAAACCAAAGCAAAAAAAATTAAACACACACACACACACACACACACCCCAAAACAAACTGGAATAGCAACAAAGCAAAACAAAACATCCAACCACAACAAAAGAAAACAGGAAAACCAAACATACACACACATGCCCAACCCAAAATAAAGAGTTAAGAAAAAGAGAAGAAAAAAAGGAAATTCAAGTCAAACACTGACATATGTATTCACACATATGTTAAAGTAAAAAAAGAGGAGAATAAAAAAGTCAAACAAACAAACAAAATAACTGAAAGATGAACACTCAATTCTTCACATACACACATAAACAGAAAACAAAGAATGAAAAAACAAAGAAAAAAGAAAAAAAAAGGAACAGGCTAGATGATACAGACTGAAACCTCATATACACATTCATGCACAAAGAAAAATATTTAAAAATTAAAAAACAGACAGGCAAACAAATAAAAATTTCTGCCCTCTTGTAGCAGGTTCTGTAATTGTTCCTCTCAGCTGCCCCACTACTATCTCCTGCAGAGTTTCAACCTCATTCACAATCTCCCCATTGTCCATCTCAGGGAAGAAGGAGGGAGCAGTGGGGGTAGGTGGAGTTTCAGTCTTTCCCTTGCACTCTAATATGGTCAGAGGGATGCCTTCCATTGAGAAGGTGTGGGGTTATCTCTTCCCCAGACACTGGCAGGGGGAGTCCCAGCCAAGTTTATCCTGGAGTGAAGTCTTCTTTTTGTGGCTGATAATCATCAGGCTCTGCCTCGGTTTATCCCTCTCAGTGGTGCCCCAGCCGTGTGGGTCTGATTTGCAGAGAATTGCTGGGGAGAAGGGGGTTGGGTCAGCCCCAGACTCACCACTAATCTCTTAGGAGGTCTTCCTCATCCTATTCTGGCCACAACCTTTGTCTTACAGCTGAATCGGCTACCAGGTGGGACACCTATGACTCAGCAATCATTCTGTCCTTCTGGAGTTTGGCTTTCAGGATATTCCCTCTGCGTTATGAGTAATCCCTGAGTAGTTAATCCACTAGTCACAGAGATAGAGTTGGGTCTATCACTCTGTGGTAAACAAGACAAAGCACTTTCCTGCTCAGTTTTCCAGATGGTGGCAGTGTGCCTCTTTCATCTTCTCCAGTGGGATGCCACTTCTGGACACTCTCATTGTCCTCCCCCACTAGCCCTTGCTGTCAGTGTCCACCCAGGTGCTACAGTGGTGAGACAGAGCCTAGAGCCAGTGGTCTCTCTCTGCAACTTCTTCCCAAGAAAGGTTTTGTTGATTTATTAAAAATGGTGCTTGGTTTCTGCACCCTGGGAAGCAATGGGGACCAAACAGATCAGCTGTGACACCAGCTGCTTCACCAGAAAAGCCCTATCCACTTGCTCCTGAGTCCCTACTCAGTCAGTCACTCACATGCTCACTTACTCACCAACACATACATACAATTTTCCATATACTTGCTCACTCACACTGGGACTGACTAGCTCTGCTGCCATCTTCCCAAGAATCAAAATATTTTTTATAAGAAAACAATGAAGTCTGAAAATTTTTAAAAAGAGTGAAAATAAACCTACTGACCTACTTAAGTACTAATAAATGAAATGGAGAAAACAGATGGAGGATTATAGATAAAATATCAGCAGAAATTAATAAAATGGAAAATAAACTTACAATAGAAAGCATTAAATCAGAAATCTGTTCTTTGATAGATCTAATTAAAATGCATATCAAGTTGGGCTCAGTGGCTCAGCCTGTCATCCCGCACTTTGGGAGGCTGAGGTAAGTGGATTGCCTGAGCCTGAGGGTTCGAGACCCACCTGGGCAACTTGGTGAGACCTCATCTCTACAATAAACGAAAAATTAGTCGAGTGTGGTAGTGCACGCCTGTAGTTCCAGCTACTTGGAAGGCTGAGGCGGAAGGATCGCCGGAGCCCAGCAGGTAGAGGCTGTGCTGGCCGGGAGCGGCCACTGTACTCCAGTCTGGGTGACAGAGTGAGACTCCAAATCAAAAAAATTTAAAAAATAAAAATAATATAAATAAATAAATAAATAAATAAAATGCAAATCAATAAACTTTTAAAAATAATAAATGAATCAAAATAAACACATAAAAAATAAACCTCTGATTAATTTAATCAGAAGAAAATTAAAAAGAAAAATGGTACAAATAAAAATTAAGAATTAAAATAAAAACCTAGTTAAAGATACAGCAGAGATACCATGCTAATAAGAAAATTTAATTATAACATTAATTAATAAATTAGAAAACATATATAATGACCCATACATATAAAATAAACCATGTAACTTTTCCCAATTGATTCATAAATATCAAAAGAATCCTACATTTTATTTTATTTTATTTTACTTTTAATTTTTTTATTTTAAAGATATGTACAATTTGGGGTTATGTATTCAAATGGTCATAATGCAGGTACCCTTGTTGATGAGGTGTGCCCCCCCTTCCCCAGGCAGATTCCCACTACTGCCAATCCTGCCTCCCCACCCCACCCCCTGCAGCTTCCTGCTACTGTCAATCTTTTCTTGTAATATTATGATAGTTGTTCAAGGTCTGCTTATGAGTGAGAACTTGTGTTACTCAGTTCTTTGTCTCTGTGGAAGATCACTCAGCATTATAGAGTCTAAGTCCATCCAGATTACTGTGAAGTTCATGATTTTGACATTATGGCTGCGTAAAATTCCATCATGTATATATACCACATTTTTTTATCTAGTCCTCTTTTGATGGGCAGCACAGTTGGTTCCATGTTCTTGCTATTGTGAATAATACTGCAATAAAAATATGTGTGCAGGTATCCTTTTTATAGAGTGATTTGAGTTCTTCCAGGTATATTCTCAGTAGGGGGATTGTGGGATCGTATGGAAGGTCAATTTTTAGATCTTTTAGGAATCGCCACTGTTTTCCACAGATGCTGTACTAGTTTAACTCCCATCAACAGTGTAGAAATGTTCCCTTTCCACCACATCTTCTCCAGCATCTGTTATTTTTTAAGTTATTTATGATGGCCATCATGATTGAAGTTTTGTGGTATCTCAGAGTGATTTTTAATTTGCATCTCTTTGAAGACTGGTGAGGTTGAGCATTTTTTCATATATCTGTTGGCTGCTTGCAAATCTTTTGAAAAGTGTCTATTCATATCTTTTGTCCAATTTGTAATGGTTTTTTTTTTCTTTTCAGCATGTTTGAGTTCCTTGTAGATCCTAGATGTTAGGCCTTTGTCAGACATATAGTTGGCAAATATTTTTCCTAGTCTGTGGGCTGTCTCCCCTCTCTCTTGATGGTTTCTTTGCTTTTCAGAAGCTTGTCAGTTTGATGACATCCCACTTGTCTATCTTATCTCTTATGGCATGAGCACTTGGGGTTTTGATCAAGAATTGGTTGCCAGTTCTAATTTCCATAAGGGTGTTTCTTGCATTTTCTAAGGTTCTTATAGTTTGAGGTTTTACATTTAGATCTTTGATCCATTTAGAGTTGATTTTTCATACGGTGATAGGAAGGGGTTCTGTTTCAATCTTCTGCATGTGGACAGTCAGTTTTCCCAGTACCATTTACTGAATAGGTTCTCCTCTCCCCAGTGGTTGATGGTGGAGGCTTTGTCAAAGATGAGTTGGTTGAAAAATTAGGTTTTGCTTCTAGAATCTCTATCCTGTTCCTTTGGTCTATTTGCCTGTTGCTGTACCAATACTAGGTTGTTTTGATTATTGTTGCTTTATAATAAAGTTTAAAGTTTGGGGGTGTGATTCCTCCCACTTTGTTCTTTTTGCAGAAGATAATTTTGGCTATTTGTGGTCATTTATGTTTCTGTATGAATTCCTGTATTGTCGTTTTCCAGTTCTGAGAAGAATTTTGCTGGTAATTTAATGGCTATTGAGTTAAATTTGTAGATTGCTTTGGGTAGGATCTTAACAATGTTGATTCTTCCAGTCCCTGAGTAAGGAATATTTTTCTATCTGTTCGGGTCATCTTTGGTTTCTTTAAGTATTGCTTTTGTAGTTTTCATTGTAAAGATCTTTCACATCTCTGGTTAGGAAGACGCCACAGTATTACATTTTTCTGTGACTATTGTGAATGGGATTGTGCCTTTCATTTGGATTACTATTTGTTTATTGTTTGTGTATAGAAATGTGATTGCCTTTTACCTATTTACTTTATACCCTCAGACTTTACCAAATGATTTTACCAAAGTCATTTATCAGTGCAAGGAGATTTTTGACAGATTTTCTTGGGTTTTCTAGGTATACAATCATGTCATTTGCAAACAGTGTTAACTTGCCTTCCTCTTTCCTATTTGGACACCCCTGATCTCTTTCCCTTGTCTAATTTTCCTAGCTAGGACTTCCAAAACTATGCTGAAAAGGAGGGGTGACAGTGAGCATCCTGGTGTGGCCTCTTATTCACTGTTCATTTCTTTTTAAAAATCTTTGGTAATACCTTCCATTATGTACACTCTTTTTATAATTTTCACCTGTAATTTGTCTAAAATTATCCAAAATTTTATCTTGTAAATTTGTTTGTTGGCTCTTTGCTCATGACATGCTGACAGCTTATCCATGTGCTGTGTAATTGTTTATTGAGTCCTGAAATCATCATTATTTAAAAAATTTATCCTACAAAGAATCTAGCTAGCCTAATCTTCATCTAGAAGTATCTACTGTTCTAGTTTCTTTTATCATGAGTTTGTTTTTTTCTTATTTGAGATTTGTATTTATCTTAGGTTTGCTCACCGTATCTTTTAGCTTCCTTCATGTTGCTGCATGTATTCATATTTTGTCTTTATTTCTGTGTATCAATTTAATTGTATGAATCTTCTCCAATATAGGGGTGCCAAAAATGTATACACAGTTCAAGTAATGTTATCTATGTATTACACTTCAGAGTTGAATTGAACAATGGTAGCAAAGTGTAGTATGGTGTTTGCTCAATAGTACTTCCATTTTCTTTCACTGTCCTGCCTGTCGCATGGTAGTATTCATTTGATTAATGCCATCTTTTGTGTGAACATCATAATTAAAATGTGTATACATTTTTTGGAGCCTCCTTTATATGTATTTATTCTTTTGACATCATCCAGTTGTAATTAAAATGAATGCACTGAAATGACCATTCTAATAGAATTCCTTGTGTGAACATTTGCTTTCATTTTTTTTGTGTGTAAACACCTACCAACTGAATTCCTGGGTCTTTGTGTAGGTCTATTTTAACGTTATAAGCAATGGCTAAATTTTTTCCAAGTTTCAATTGCACATGATTCTCATCAGTATTTGATATTGTTAGTCTCTTTAATTTTAGTCATTCTAATAAAGGTGCCCTTGTGTTTTAATCTTTAATATTGTATTATAAGCACATCTTTGAAAAATATCTCATCTCTGAGGATTCTGTGTTTAGTTCTGAGGGTTTCTTTCAGGTATCCCAGTGACAGAACCAGCGACATACTACATTTTCTGTTATTATCTCATTTTGAAGTTTACTAGGTGATGTAACTAGCAAAAATAGGAACATGAAGTTTCTGAGAAAGAGCACCACTTAGGGTCTTTTTATTTTTAGAAAAAGTTTTCGTTGCCAAGTTGAGATTGAGATAGAAAAAAGAAAACTCTTCATAAACTTTTATTTTATTTTTATTTTGCCTGTGTTAGAATTTCTAGTTCTAGTTCTCATTTATCAGGTAATAATGCATTCATTTTTAAATAACAGAAATATCTAGTGCATAATGACCCAAACACATTGGCACTTATTTATTATGTCAAAAATGCAGAGGTAAGTAATCCAGGGTTGACTAGTTGTGTTTCATCTTCATGACTAGTAGGTACTTGTGGCTTCTCCAGGTATCATGCAAAACTCCAAGCTGGATAAAGAGGATTGAGCAGATGGCCAATTAATACTATCAAGGCTTTGGTCTTTGTTCTTAGTGGTACACACATATTCCAAGCACCAAAACTCCCTTACTAGCTGTATATGACATGGCTACATTTATCCACAAGAAAACCTTGGGAGAAGTGAATTGCAGCGGTGGTTGCATTCCAATCTGTCCAATAGGCTTTCAGTTGCCCATATGTAATCTCTGTCCCTCTACATACTCACATCTTCAGAGAAGAGATAACCCTGAAATCCGTCTAGATTACCACCAGTTTGAAGGTTCAGTCAGTCTCAAGCTTCATGATTCCCTATCCACCAGTGCAGTGTTGGAGCACATGTAGAAGAACTGCAACAAAATTCCCATTTAGAATAATGAATGAGGAATCTGTGGCTCATGAAAATTCTTGCGGTCAAGAAGAGAGAAAATCCTAATCCCTGAAAGATAATCAAATGCCTCATTTTCTAATTTGAGAGACATTGGTTCTGCTTTCTGAGCAAACCCACCTCATCCATTTTTAACTGTAATGACATCTGCACCTGAGCTCTGGAGCTAAGTACCTTCTGTGAGTTGCCCAGTTTCATGCCAAGTTCTATGTATGCGGTTTCAATAGCAATGGAGCTTCTTTAAATTTAAACTATCGTTGAAGGCAAGTCTTTTTTAAAAATTCACCAATTCATATTCATAAGAATCTGCTAGTTTCCAATCAATCTGTTTCTTTTCAATTTCATGTGTAAACTATCGGAACTAAGATCACGTGGATGACTTGTTATTTATTTGTTCTTTTGATACCTCAATTTCCCAATGATGGACTGTTTAAAATGAGGAAAATCTGAATTAAAAGTCACTCCGTCCTTTCTCTGCTGCTTTCTGTGATACTGACACCTTCTCTTTCACTGATTTTTGTGACACTAGTTTTTCAAAATGCTGTAGCATCAAACTCAGTCTATCCCTCTTTATGTGTTTGATCAGTGTTTCACAAGTATCAAAAATTTTAATTCATTATTTCTCTCATTTTATTCAAATAAACGTCTGAGGCAGACATGCCTGGCATTATTCAAGTGACAGCTGAAAACATCAAAGCTCAAGATGTTTAAGTCATGTTACAAGGCAAGGCTACTGGGTGTATGCTGACCCAGTATATATATAAACTATATATATATATAACGAGAGAGACAGAGAAAGACAGAAAGAGACACAGAGACAGAGACAGAGAGGGAGATTTGACTATTTGGAGAGCCCTGACTAATAAACTATCATATAGAAACTTGGTCAGGTTATAATTAATATTAGAACTGGAGAGGCTGATATTCTACAGGAGGATCACAGTCAGATTTTTTTTTTAATAGTAATAATGAAGCCAAGTTAGCTGCAAAGCTAAGGCTGGGAAATCCATAGTCTTTTCATTTCTAAGCAAATAGTTTTAACTTTTTTTCCTTAGTTCTTGGTAAAGCAATCATAATGACCATTCAAAAAATGTATTTGTCTACCCAGCTGTATTTGAAGAAATTTTGCTCTCGTTGTTAGAGATTGAATTCCTCTTTCTACACAGGTCCCTTCCTAACTCAAACTCTACATGCTATGAAAGGCACATTGATTACACTCCAGGCAGCTGCAAGCATGCAGATTCCTCCACCCTCCTCGCCCCCTGCTGATTCTATGACTCTTCGCCCTGTGCTGCACCTCAGCCCTAATTTCCTTTTGTTGTAGCTCTGGCGAGGTCTGCCACATGAGCAGCTCTGGTCTTTGAGACACTTAGGGGCAGAGTCCATGTTTCTCCATATTTGCATCCATCTTGGACCTACACTTGCCTGTTGTTCTTGGCAGGCTGCTCAGGAGCAGTGGGTTTGACCGGAAGGCTGCCAGATGAAAGGGGGTGGAGAGCAGAGGAACCACCTATGCCTGGCCAGTCTAAATACAGCCAGTGTGTGAAAGTCCAGATGCATGAAGAAATGAGTGAGTAAACCAGGATGAGGACAGGGTTCTTGTGTAAGTTTAAAATTTCAGCAAAAGGAGTCAGCATGAGATCGTGGTTATAATCTTGAAATTTAAATTAGTATAAATGGAAACTTAGAAAGTTGCCTAAACTCAAACTCAGTGTCCTCAAATATGAAGTTAAAATAATACCAGTGTTCCCTTCATAAGAGTAGAGTGTTTGTCGGGGAAGATAAATACATACATTCCTGAGACTGGAGTCTAACCAATATTTAAATATTAGCAAGTATTATTGTATCATTTGAACTTGGCTTTATGACCTGGAAGTTGCTTTGTCATCTCCTTCTGAGATGTGAACATTCCTCACAATGCTGATCAAGGGTTAGGTTAGGAATTAAAAGTAGCAAAATTGATTGTAAGAAGATGGGACTGAGTTCAGAGCATCTTAAATCCTGTGGTAGGTACACTGTGGTATAGTTTTAAAATGATCACATCAAAGTATTTTTTAGAGCTTGCGATGACCTTTCCCCCTTATGTGCAACTGTATTTAGCAACAGGTGGGGATGTGACTGGTGTAGATCTTAGGGATGGATATGAAAAACGCAATTCTCCACAGGTGCTACAGATGAGTTAATGAATTTTGTTAAACCACATAAAATGCAAAAGTCCCTATATCTCACAGAAACAGGCACCAACCAAAAGAACTGCAAGCATCATTTAGAAGATCTTCTTCTTGCCAGGTCTGTATCTCTAAGTCACTGGACCAACGATGGGAGCAATGCCCCCACCTGAGCCTGGAACGTCAGCAACTATGCATCCTGATTTCCATCTGGTTGATTAGGAGCCATCCAATTAATTTCAGTCCTCCCATATGGCCTAGTATTTGCCAAGGAGATGTTTTAGAATATAGAATATCTAATGACCATTCAAATACCTCACAGAGACCCTGATAGAGCTTACAAATCTGTTAAGCATTCATTAAAAATCCCACCATATTATTAAAAATGCTAAGACGCTGAGTTTCATTCGGGGGAACAAACAATGATTGATAGAGCAGAACCAGTTTTTCAGAAAGAAAAGATAAGCACCAAGTCAGAATGCTAAGGTTGTTATCCAGGGACAAGTTTTAGGAGTCAGTCATAGAATCTTTCTCTGGGGACAGATAATGAGGCTTTTATGTAGTCCTGGGATGCCTACTCTGATCGCTCAGTTCCTAGACCAGCCATCGGGACACATAGCAATTTTTAAAGTGCATTTCACTCCGGATTCCACCTGAAGTGCCTTTAATTCATGCCCCAAAGGCTTAATCGCAACTAAGACATAATGGAGTTTAAACATAAAATATGAGCTTGTACTGCCTTGCCAAAACTAAAAGTAAGGAACGTTCTTCTAAGGCAATGCATTCACTATTGACAACACCACTTCAATACCTGTGTGGGATGAAGCTCCATCAATTCACCGCATGAGCTCGCTCAACCTTGGAAGTCTGCACCTGCCCTGGTCTCATGCCTAGAAAAGCCTGCAGCGCTCTCCACAAACAGCTCATAGGTTAATCCTCGTTCATCTATCACATTTCAGTTAGAGTCTGCCATCCTACCCTAGAATGCCTTATTTGATTTTCAAAAGATGTCAGGTGTTTCTTCATGCTATCTTCTGTTTTCTCTACATCACACGGTGTTTTATCTTCCTGTGCATGTATTTGTATCTCCGGCTAGCCTGGAAGACAATGATTGTGTCCTGGTCCCTGTTACGTTCACAAGTCATATGACCTACCTGACAAACAGTAGGTTTTTCAATATGTGTGTGTTGACTAGTTGACTGAGTAAATGGCTAATAAGTAGTTTAGAGAATTCCATGTATGCACAGTCTTTGTAATGCTGACATGAAAGGTGTCTGCTGAGTTTATTTGAAAGTGCTAAGTCCTAAAAGGCAATTGGTGTCTCCATTTCAGAGAGTTTGGTGATTTAATTAAAATGTATCCACAACTGCCTCAAAATAATTCTACAACCTAGAACTTGGCTGCAATGTGTAGGTGCAGGAACATACAGAGTAGAATCTTCTTTGTTAAATAGTCGTTTTTGGTGTTTGGCCTTTCCCCTGCATATTTGGTTTTAATTTGTGTCCTGGAAACTATGTTTTTTATTTTCCAGTTTTACAGATAAATAAAAAATGAACCTCAGGCCCATTTCTGTATGAGGTAGAGAATACTCTGGCATCCCCAAGTTTAGATTCGGCATTTTAAAAATTCTGGAAGTAAAAAGAGGTACATTTTAAATTAATCAGTGGCTTTGAAATATAAAACAGCTAAATTGGATACTTTTAAATATTCCAAATGATGGCAATTAATTCAAAGTAATGACTAAAAAACATTAAATGGTTTGAAATTATAATAAAAGAAGATAAAACTCTTAGGATATAATTTGTACACATCCTTGTATAAACATCTGTTTAAAATGTCCTTTTTCCAAGGGATTAGGCTGGAAAAATATAAAACATGTATTGGACTTTGCTGTTTTGTGAGAACTTCCAATCTCAAAATATTTTATTAAAATGGATTAAAATTGAAGAGCTTTATAATAACCATTGACTCATCCATTCGCAACTGCTTTTTCTTGATAACTTAAAAAATGAAATGCTAACATAGAATATTTCAATTGGCTACAGTTCGAAAGCTTTTGTCACCTTCTATTTTGGCAAATGTTAATGAAAAGCCAGAAATAAATTCTGTGTAAATGAAATGTACAAGGGAAACATATATATTTCACCTCGTTTTCCCAAGTTGCTCCACAATGTATAGGTGGAATTATTAGTGAGCCCTCCAGTGGACTGAATGTTTGTGTCCCCCAAAATTCATGTGCTAAAATTCTAAACTGCAGTGTGAGTAGGAGGTGGGGCTTCTGGGAGCGGATAAGGTCATGGGGGGAGAGCTCTCGTGAGTGGGATTAATACCCTTTTAAAAGAGACTCCAAAGAGCTGCCTCACCCTTTCCACCTGTGGGCACCAACACTAACTATTCTGTATTACTCTAACTGGGTAGTACAATTCAATTCTGGCATAAACTACCCAGAGTTAGCCCAGATGCAACAAGTTAAAAAGCAAAGTCCACAACAAGATTATCTTCAGTTCAGATCCACAGATTATACATCCAGAGGGTTCTCATAACCCTTCTAAGTTCTGATAATTCACTAGAACTTCTCACAAAACTCAGGAATTCCCTATGCTGACAGTAATTAGTTTTATTATAAAGGACACAACTCAGAAACCACCAAAGAGACACAGATGGTGAGGTCTGAGAGGGTCAAGAATGCAAAAGTAATATGCTGTTACAGGTTGTGTTGTCTTCCTTGAATATCAGCGTACTCACCATGGAGGAAGCACTACTGAGCATCAATGTCCAGAGTTTCCCCTGAAATACACCTACATAAGCATGGTTAATTGAATCATTGATCACATAACTGAACTCTGTAAATAGCCCACCTCCTTTCCACAGAGGTCTAGGGTCAGGCTGATTTCACTGAAACCAAGCCCAACCCCTCTAATCATGGGATTGGCCTTTCTGGTATTACCAGTTCCAATCTTGAAGCTATTTAAGGGTTTGCCATGAGTTGTCTCATTAACACAATTTCAAGTATACTCCACAGGGCTCTTGAATAACCAGGACACTTCTATCACCTGAAAATTTCCAAGAGCTTTTCACATTTTAGTGTCAGGAACTAGGAACAAAAGTCAGACAAGTTTTGTATCATCTAACAAGAACTTGGAAGTTTAGTACAAAAGTTGAAAAACCTATATTAAAAAATAAAGAAATACTTCATAGGAATAACTGAACTATCATCCTCAGACACTGAGAAAAAAAAAAAAAAAGCAGACACAAAGAAAGCAGAGAAAAATAATAAAGATTGGAGCAGAAAATAATACAATGAAAAATAGAAAAACAATAGAGATCATCAATAATACCAAAAAGTGTTTATTTGAATAGATCAAAATATTGACAAACCATAAGTTATATCGGTAAATAAAAAAGCTAAGAGTAGGTGCAACTCAATAAAGTGAGAAAGAGAAGGAGAACAATACAGAGGATTAGAAAAAGGATACTAAAAACAACCTGTGCCAAAAAAAAAAAAAAATGGAAAACTTGGATAGTGAATGAAATCACGGAAAGATTGAGAACCAAAACTGACTCATGAAAAGACAGTGGGACTAGATCTATAACAAGAGATTGAATTAATGATTTAAAGCTTTTATCATAAAAAAGCTCAGTTCCAAATGGTTTCACAGGCGAATTTCACCAAACATTTATAATAACTATAAATTCTTCCCTAATGCTTACAAAAAGAGGAAAGAGCATTTCTCAACTTGTTCTATGAAGCCAGTTATTACACTATGCCCAAACTAGGGAAATATATCATAAGAAAAAGAAAACTTGACAACGATATCTCTTAGGCCTGGTGCAGTGACTCATGTCATGTACCAGTGCTTTGGGAAGCCAAGGCAGGAGCATCACTTGAGGTCAGAAGTTCAAGACCAGTCTGGGAAACACAATGGGAACTTGTCTCTAGTAAACAGAATGTTAGCTGGGTGTGGTGATACATGCCTATAGTCCCAGGTATTGGGGAGACTATGGCAGGAGGATTCACTTGTGCTCACGGGGGTGGAGACTACAGTGAGCCAAAACTGTGCCACTGTACTCCAGTCTGGGTGATCGAGCAAGACTCTGTCTCCAAAAACAAAACAAAACAAAACAAAACTATATCACTCTATGTATAGCTATAGATAGATATGTACAAAGCATCAGGAAAATACCAGTAGACCGAATCCATAAAACAGAAAAAGCTTGTACACAATTATCAAGTGGAATTTATCCCAGGGATACAAAGTCGCCATCACTTCCAAAAGTTTATTGGTGTAATGCGCATACCAATATAATTCAGGGGGACATATTATCTCAATAGTCATTCCAGTTATTTGACAAGATTCTTACCTCTTGTATATAAATCACATTAATTATCTAGACAAGCAAGTCTATAAACTCAGAATTTGTATCAATGGTTTCCTAGTGCTGAGGTGGGAAGCTTGTCATAAAACTGGAGTGACCACTAGGGGTTATGGCGTTTCTTTTGCTGGGGTGCTGGTAAAATGCTCTAGAATTGATTGTGGTGATGGTTGTATAACTTTGCTTAATACTGAGAAGTACTGAATTGTACACTTAAGCGGTTAAATTGTAAAGCATGTTTATTATATTTCCATAAAGATTTTAAAAGGAGAAATGAAAAAATGCAAACAGCAAGTCAAGTGGAAATGACAGTGTAAAGTATTTTGAGTAAAAGAAAGGAAAAATATATAAGTAAATGTGGTAGTGAGACCTGCTTAATAAGATAGATGGAATTTCATAACCTATTTTAGCTACCATATCAACTTTGTCATAATACAGAAGATATGTAAGAAAATTAATAAATCTCTTAGTTTCTCATGTGAGTAGCCCCCTCAATAAAATATTTTTATGTCCCAATTTTAAGTGCTATTTTGCTTTGGAGGATTTAGGATCTACTTTTTATTAATTTTGGGAGGGAAAAATCATTTGCTTAACATCAGAACTTGCTTAATTTTAATAACCACAAATTTTATGTAGTCATAGTAATATTTGAAAATTATATATTTTAAATCTAAATATTTCACCCACAGAAATGGTATAAATTATTTTATCTTTAACTTTGACTTGGCTTCGTGAAAATTAAAGCATTAAAAAACTCTGAGTGTTATTGAAATAAGTACTAACTAACAAATTGTTCAGGAAAAAAATATATTGTAACAGCAGAGTCTTACTTTTCATTTGTAGTACATTACAGTTACTATTTTTCCTTTATAATAGGTAATATAATCAAGATTTATCATCTGAATTATGTCTCTAAAGCTGCACTGTTTACTCTTAATCTGTAATGCATACAATTACCAATGGGGGCCAAAACAGTCTATACCCACAAATGAAGAAATTAACATCCTTTATGCACTTTTTAAAAAATTAAAATAATTTTGTTTCATTTTATTTATCTATCTATCTACGTATTTTAGAGTTGTGGGTTACAAGTGAGGATTTTCTACATAAGTAGGCTGCTGCAGGTGAAATTTGAGCTTCTAGATGGCCATCACTCCCCCTGGTGTGGATCAGGTATCCATTGTATTGTCACACGCGCAACTCCCTCCTCTCTCCCTCCCTCCCCTACAAGTGCCCAAAGACTGCCAATCCTACCCTTGTGCAAAAGTGACAACTGTTCTGGGACCACTTATGAGTGAGAACATGCAGTATTCAGTTGTTTGTTTCTATGATAGTTTACTTAGTATGTTGGTCTCCAACTACAAACAATTTGCTGCAAAGACAAGTAATCTGGTTCTTCTTTATTACTATGTAATATTCCATCAAGTATATGTACCACATTTCCTCTATGCAATCCACTTTCGACGGGCAATTG
This sequence comes from Carlito syrichta, assembly GCF_000164805.1. Taxonomy (NCBI): domain Eukaryota; kingdom Metazoa; phylum Chordata; class Mammalia; order Primates; family Tarsiidae; genus Carlito; species Carlito syrichta. The sequence continues at coordinate 219,888 of NW_007255840.1, read as the reverse complement.
GGTTGGTTCCATGTATTTGCAATTGTGAATAGTGCAGCAATAAACGTGTGCAAAGATGTCTTTTGGTAGAGTGATTTATGTTCCTCTGGGTATATTCCCAGGAAAGGGATTGCTGGATTGTATGGAAGATCAATTTTTAGTTATTTTAGAAATTGTCACATTGCTTTCCATAGAGGTTGAAGTAGCTTACGTTCCCAGCCATAGTGTGGAAGTGCTGCATTTTCTCCACACTCACACCAGTATCTTATGTTTTTTAAGATATTAAAGACTGTCATTCTTACTCAAATTAGGTGACATCTTATTGTAGTTTTGATTTTCTTCCCCTGATGATTAGTGAGGCTGAGCATTTTTCTTTGTGTCTTCTGTTTGTATGTCACTCTTTGTGAAGCTTCTATTGATGTCCCCTGCCCACTTTTTAATGTTTTGTTTTTGTTTTTGTTTTTTTTTTCTTTTTCCTTTCAGTTTGTTCAAGTTCCTTGCAGATCGTGGACATTCAGCCTTTCTCTGATGCATAATTTACTTTTTTTTTTTTCATTCTGCATGTTGTGTCTTTACTCTCTTCATGGTTTATTTTGCAATACAAAAGCTTTGCAGTCTGATGAGGTCCCACTTGCCTATCCTTGCTTTTTTCATGGCATTTGCTTTAGGAACTTGGTCATGAATTCATTGCCTACTCTGATATTCAGAGGGATATTTCCTACATTTTCTTCAAGAATTCATATAGATTGAGATTTTATATTTTGGTCCTTGCTCCATTCACAATAGCCACAGAAAGAAAGAGAGAGAGAGAGAGAGATGAAAGAAAGAAAGAAAGAAAGAAAGAAAGAAAGAAAGAAAGAAAGAAAGAAAGAAAGAAAGAAACAAAGAAAGAAACAAAGAAAGAAACAAAGAAAGAAACAAAGAAAGAAACAAAGAAAGGACCTTGGCATCCACCTAACAAGAGAAATGAAAGACCTTTACAATGAGAACTACAAAATGCTGTTCAAAGAAATCAAAGGTGACACAAACAAATGAAAAAAACATCCCATGCTCATGAATTGGAAGAATCACTATTGTCAAGATGTCCATCCTACCCAAGGCAATCAACAGATTCAATGTAATCCCTATCAAATTACCAACATCATTTTTCACAGACTTGACAATGACAATACAGAAATTCATACAGAAGCAACAATAACATGATTAGACAACAGAATCCTCAGCAGAAGGAACAAAACAAGAGATATTGCACTTCCAGACTTTAAACTTTATTGCAAGGCTGCAGTAACCAAAAGGACAAGGTATTGGTACAAGAACAGGCATATAGACCACAGGACAGAGATTTTGGAAGTAAAAACATAGTCTCTCAACCAACTCATCTTCGACAAAGTCATCAGTAACAAACACTCAGGAAAGGAGACCATATTTAGCCAGTGGCGCTGGAAGAACTGAAAACTGACTGACCACAGGCAGAAGTATGACACTGGATCTCTACATATCACCATGTACAAAAATCAACTCAAAAAGGATTAAGGACCTAGAAATAGGCATAAGTGGTCGGAGAAAGTGGATGAAGGAGTTCCAGAGCGGGGCAGCTACATAGAAACCTTTCTCTAGAGTACCGTCTCCATCTGGAGCCAGCTGTGCATGGGCCATCCTGGCACTGGGCAGAATGGCAGGTCTATAGGAAGGAGGCCGTCCTGCTCACTATGTTCATTGCCATGCCAATGGGATTGATTGCCAGATTAGTGGACAGAATGGAACTCTCTCCACCTCTGCTGCATCCTGCATCATTGGAAAAAAATCAAAGCCATCGGTGGCATCATTCTTGCCACCAGTCACAACCCAATGGAGATTTTGGGATAAAGCTGAATATTTCTGACGAATGTCATGCTCCAAATGCAAAATCTAATACAATTTTATGAATTAGCAAGACAATTGAAGAATATGCCACCTCCCCTGACCTGAAAGTAGACCTTGGTGTTCTGGAAAACCAGCAGTTTGACCTGGAAAACTAGTCCAAACCCTTCACAGTGGAAATTGTGAATTCAGCAAAGACTTATGCCATGATGCTGAGAAACATCTTTGCTTTCAGTTCACTGAAGGAACTACTTCTTGGTCCCAAACAACTAAAGGTCCACATCGATGCCATGCATGGTGCTGTGGGACTACTGTCCACATCCTCTGTGAAGAACTCAGCACCCTGCACACTGGGCAGTTGACTGCATTCCCCTAGAGGACTTTGGAGGCTACCCCTGATCCCAGCCTCACCTACGCAGCTGACTTGGTGGAGACTGTGATATCAGGAGTGATTGATTTGGGGGCCACCTTTGATAGAGGTAAAGATCGAAACCTGGTTCTGGGCAAGCATGGGCTCTCTGTGAACCCTTCAGACTCTGGCTGTCATTGCTGTCAACATCTTCAGCATTCCATGTCCAGCAAAACGGGCCTGCAGCATTCCACGTCCAGCAAAACGGGCCTGCAGCAGGCCCATGAGTGGTGCCCAGGACTGGATGAACAATGCTACAAAGAACGTTTTGTACGAAACCCAGCTGGCTGAAGATGTTTTGGGAATTTGATGGGTGCGAGCAAACTATCCCTCTATGGGGAGGAGAGTTTTGGGACTGGTTCTAATTACATCCGTGAGAGAGATGACTGTGGGTGGTTCTCATCTAGTTCTTGTCATATCCACCTGCAAGCATTGTGGACAACATTCTCAAAGATCACTGGCAAAAGGATGGTGAGAATTTCTTCACCAGGTACGACTGTGAGGAGGTGGAAGCTGAGGGTGCAAACAGGATGATGAAGAACTTGCACGTCCTGAAGTCTGATCACTCCTTTGTGGGGAAATAGATCTCAGTGGGTGAAAATGTTCACACTGCGTAGAAGGCCAGCAATTTTGAATACAGTTACCCATGGATGAAAGCATTTCAAAGAATCAGAGCTTGTGGCTCTTTGCTGCAGATGATTCTCACATCATCTTCCCACTGAGCTGCACTGGGAGTGCAGGGGTCGCCATTTAACTGCACATCCACAGCTAGGAAAAGAATGCTGTCCGGATCAACCAGGATTCCCAGGTCATGTTGGCTCTCCTCAGTTCCATTGCTTTCAAGGCGTCTCACCTCCAGGAAACGACGGGGAGCACTGCACCAACCATCACCACTAAGAAGCCAGGCCAGATGGAAAAGTCCTTCCCCTGCAGGACCTGTTGGGTCATCTGATGAAAGAGCATGGATAGAAACAAAGTGCCTTCCCCAGGCCTTTTAGGATTTGGTTTTTCAGCTAAACAGTTGTTGAAGAGTGCCTGTGCAAGGCACTACCATGTGAGGCGCCCTTGGGAACTGTATAGAAAACATAGGAAGAGGGTCTAGGGGTTCACACCAGTCTTCATTTTTTCCATGCCCTGTGCATTTGTCTCGTAAGCATCCGGTACTGCTCACATTACAATGTAAGGTGGAGGCTGAGCATAAGAGAGCAAGGCCATCTTGCAGAGAAATGACAGAGCAAGTCTTTCTCCTTGATGAAGCTTAACCCCTCATCTACCATTGACAAGTAACCCAACGAAATACAGTTTCTAGTGCCTTCTATCCAACCGGTTCTTTGCTCTGAGTGAGACATATTTGTCTACAGATTTCTGTCTTGTATTGCAGCATATTACCATCCACAGGTATTTTGGTATATTAAAGCAAAATAAGCTAAAAAAGTTTTTAAAAAATTATGTCCGTACAACATAAAGACATATCAGGTATGAAGTTTTGCTAAAAAGTTGATTAAATCTTTATAAATTCTTATCAAAATTTTGACTCAATTTTGAGATAACACACTTTCAATGTTATAATCTTAGGTTATTTGACCTTTCATGACTTGCTCACATCCTATTATTGTTCTAATAAATACTATGTGTAGTTGACATCATATTCCACATTTCATACATGGGCAAAGGAAGGCTCCCAGAAGTGGTGATTAGTTTTAAAATCAAAGAAACTGGTGTCAGAAATGCAATGGAAGCCCAGATTTGTATGCTGTGAGCTCAAGTGTTGTGAGTATCCACTTAAAATGTCATGTGACTCCCGTGTATTTTTCATTGTGTTTAGTGCAAAACTGTCAACACTGAATAATCCATACTATATTCTATTATTGATGCCATAAGTGCTCTCAAGAAGCAAAGTCATGACATTACACACACAAAAAAAGTGAATTACTTGATACGTATCACAGATTGAGGACTGCAGCTGTGATTGCCTGCCATTTCAAGATGCATGAATCCAGCATAAAAATAATTACAAAAAAATAAAAGAAAAGAAAGTTTATGAAACTGTAGCTGCAGCTTTGCCAGCAGGTACTCAGTCCTTGCATTTTTTGGAGATACGTTTTAATCTCATACTGAAAATGCAGCTTTTATATGAGTGCAGGATAGCTATAAGAAAGGCATCCCTGTAGACTCTAATATGATTCAAGGAAAAGCAAAGTCATTAGATGACCACAGCAACAGGAAGGTGGAAGATTAAAGGTGAATAATTTAATACCAGAAAAAAATGGTTTTATAATTTTAGAAAAAGCTTTGGCTTTAGAAAATGTTACGATAACTGAAGAACAGCTTCTGCCAACCAAGAGGCAGCAGAAAGTTCCCAGACACCATTAAGAAAATCACCGAGAAGGAAGAATATCTGCCTGAACAGGTTTTTAATGCAGACAAAAGTGCCCTATTCTGGGAAAAAAAGGAAGAGAAGTGAACACCAGTATTTAAGGCAGAAAGGGCTAGGTTAACTCCACTGTTTTGTGCAAATGCAGTTCAGTTTATGATCAGGACTACTCTCACCTATAAAGGTGCCAACGCCCAAGAAGTCAAAGGAAAAGATAAATACCAGTCATGTCTTTGGTTGTACAATAAGAAGGCCTGGGCAATGAGAACACTTTTTCTAGACTGATTCCATCTATGTTTTGTCCTTGAAGTCAGAAAGTACCTTTCGAGTGAGGGGCTGCCATTTAAAGTTATATTAATATTGGACAATGACCTTGGTCACCCAGAACCCTGTGATTTCAACACCAAAGTTATCAAAATGGTCTACTTGCCCACAAACACATCTTTAATTCAGCCTCTAGATTCTTCAGAGCGTCTTAAGGACCTTTTAGACTCATTGCACATAATACTCTGTGGAAAGTATTGTCAATGCTGTGGAAGAGAATCTCCATAGAGAGAATATCATGAGAGTCTGGGAAAATTACACCATTTAAGAAGCCATAATTGTGACAGAAAAAGCTATGAGAGTCATCAAGCCAGAAATAATTAAGTTGAAAAACTATAGATAAGCTAAAATACTAGAGATTTATTTTTATTATTATTCCTTACAGAAACCTGCGTCTAGATGCTATGCATGACTTCACAGGATTTATGACAGAGCCAGTCGAAAAAACTATGTATAAAAATTGGATATCGAAAAAAAAGTAAGGCTTGAGGATAAATGGTTTTAAGATAGGATTTGGAGACATTCAAGAGGCTAATGACATCACACCAGAGGAATTAATAGACAATGACTTAATGGAGATGAATTCTTCCAAACCAGTGCCAGAAAATAGGGAAGAAAACATAAAATAAATAGCACTAGAAAACAAACTGACATTAGACAACCTGGCAGCAAGGTTCCCATTATCTAAAACTACTTTTGTTGACTTCTTTTACAGCCTGGGCCTTTCTGTGAAATGGGCACTGACACTAAAATCAATGATGGAGCAATGATTGATATTACATAGAAACAATTTTAGAGAAATGAAAAAGTAAAAAGTCACTCAGAAACGATGCTGTGTTTCCATATAGTTGCACTGAATGTGCCCACCTTGACAACAAGGATAAAGACTCATGATGTACCACTTTAACTTAATGATTATTACATATATTTTCTATTCCTTAAGATTTTGTAGATAGCATTTTTCTTCACACTAGCTTACTTTATTGTAAGAATACAGCATTTAGTGCAATAGCATAAAATATGTGTCACTTTCCTGTTTATATTATTCGTAAGGTTTTCAGCCAACAGTTGACTATCGGTTATTAAGTTTTGGAGGAGTGAATGGTAATAATTAGATTTTCATCTGCACAGAGGGGTGGAGACCCTAACTCATTGCTCAAGGGTCAAATGCAGATATGAACCTGCCAAATTTGAAGTAGTTTGATACACAGAAGCATAAAGCTAATGCAGAAAATCTACTCTATTTAGTTATTTATCGTTTATTTTGGCTCCCTCCCTCTAGGATGTAAAATTATATTATCCAATGATTCCAATATAGTTGCTATTAGTATATATTATAAATCTTGGAAGTGCAGATAGATATTTGCAAAGAGTCATTTGAAATATTTCCCTTTTTTATTTTTTGTGGGATAGACATATAAATGTGTTTCCTCATAATTTTAAAATATATTTTATTAACTGACATTTTGCTGCTGGTGTTAGTAGCTCAAATTAAATTAGGTTCAGACAGAAATCAAGCTAACATTTGGAGGACAATCTGGCAGTTCATAATGATTAAGTGGAAAGACTGAATCATTTTTAAAGTATGCTACTTATTCATAAAATATTATGTATTTTTCTTGCTATTTTTATCTTATTCTCCAAGCTTTAAACATTAACTATACAATATTCTATGCAAAAATATCACTCTCCTTTTAAAATCTATTTTAATACATTTAAGCCCTTTGCTAATATTTAAAGATTAAAGCCAAGCACTGAGGAAAAAAATTAAACTTTATTGTCCAAAAATTAAAATACAATTTGCACTAGGAAAACATTAGTAAATTGTTCTGTAAATGAGTTTAAAAATTTCTGTATTTATTTTGTTTGAGCAAGCCTCTTAATTATTAGAATAAAAAATTTAAAAGAACATAGCTTTATACAAATACATATCTACACACAAAAGCTAAAAAGTAAAAGCTTTATAGTAAACTTTTAAAAATACTATAACAATTAAAATTAAAAAATTATGGCATGAAATATTATTAGGGAACTAACATAACAAATAAACAAAATTAACCTCAAGAATTAAAAGACAAATCTTTGTAGTATTTTGAAACAAAGTACATTTTCAAGCTCAAGTCAGGAAATATATTAAATGGGATAAAAAAGTGCAATTTGTAATGATAAAAAAGCAACAATGTAACAGTGAAAATTATATTTGTTAAATATATATTGAGTTTCAAAACTATAGATAAGTTAACATATTTAGATTTATTTTTATAGTATGAAAACACTATTCATTTCTCTCAGTCTACTTGATAATAGATTATTACCTTATGTGTTTATTTATAAAAACAAGTATAAATAAAGTAGACCTTATTATTGTTACACATACAAGAACACATGACCGAACTCATTATTCTGATATCCTAGATAGCATCCTTAAAGTCACAAAAATTGACAATTTGAATTGCATAATATATTGCCAGAAAATAAAATGCTCAGCTAATACTCTGTTTACAAATTAACTAAGTATTAATGACCAAACTAGAAACAAAAATATCTCTAGCACATGCAAATTTAAAATGTTATTAATTACCAGTAGGCTTGAAGAAATAAAAACCAAACTGATATATACAAAACATTAATAGTACTTATAATGTTAATAATAATAAGTGATTTATATAGATTCATTGGAGAGTAGTTAAAAGGAAAAAGTATTGTCCTCAGAGGAAAAGTATTGCCTTATTTATATACTGATAAAAATGAAAGTAAAATGATTATTCTAATTCAAAATGTTAATGGGGAATATAAAATGAACCACAAAGAAAAGAATGGTAAAAATTTATTTTTGGATGTATACAAATACTTTTGAAAATATGAATTATTTGATAATGTTATGGTAAAATATAAATCCTCTATCTCATCCAAGTGAAATGGAAAAAAAACTACCCTAGAATGCAAAAGTGTACATCTTCCAAGAAAAATTCACACCCAGAAAAGTTTTCTAAAGAAGTTTTTCAAATTTTTATAAAATCGGTTATGAAAAAACTATTAAACATATCATAGCTTATTAGCAACTGTAACACTTCAATATTATGTCTATGAAACATGTAAAACATTGGTGGTAAACCCAAAGTATATTTAACATAGAAAAAAATCTGCAGAACAATCTAAGTCCATAAATATAAAAGTCGTAAAGTATTAGTGAGCTGAACTAATAGCATATTTTAAAGATACACTATGACTAAATGAGATTGTTCCAGGAATACATGGATGATTCAATGATTCAATTGATTCAATTGATTCAATATTATAAAGTATGTCAATTACTTCATGTGATTAGTACATAACACTTTTTCTATAAATGCTGGCAAGATGGGTGATAAAAGTCATATCTCAGTCTTGTTTGAAGTAAAAATTTGTATAGAATAGAAATAAAATAATATATATTAATCTTTTGTATTTATCTCTAATCAGTATCAAATATAATGATATTCCTCTTAATTCTAAAAATAAAAAGACTTTAAGCAATGTTATGGGCTGATTGTGGTGACTCAGCCTATAATCCCAGGCTGAGGCGAGAGGATTCAATGAGCCAGGGTTTGAGACAGGTTTTGGAATACTTGGTGAGACCTCGCATCTACAATAAATCACAAAAACTAGCCAGGCGTGTTGGCATACAGTAGTTCCAGCTACTTGGAAGTCTGAGGCAGAAGTATAACCTGAGCCCAGCAGGTCAAGGCTGCGGTGACCATGAGTGTGCCATGGCACTCTAATCTGGGTGACAAGAGTGAGAATCCAATTCAAAAACAAAAAACAAAAAACAATATTACGATATATTAGTCAATGGAATCAATCAAGAGAAAGTTGTAAGCACTGTAAAAATAAATAATTTAAAATGGTAATATAATTGCTATCTTGAAACTTATTAGAGAGTCAATTTTTAAACAATAAAATAATTTTACAAACTGAATAGTACTTTAATATTCAATATTTATTAACATCCATCTATAAAACAAAACAATTTTGAAAAGAAAATATACTATTAAAGTAGAAACAAAAAAGCCAGTAAAAAATTTAAACAAGATATATAGACATAAAATGAAATAAATATGAAAGAAAATAATAGAAATTATGAAACAATTATATAAAACATATAGTAAGTTTCTCACATACAAATGAGTTATTTTAATATCAGATAGTAGAAATGGTTCTTCTTTTTTCTTTTTTTTTTTTTTGAGTTGGAGTCTCACTCTGTCACCCAGGTTGGAGTGCAGTGGCACACTCACAGCCACCACAGCCTCAACCTGCTGGGCTTAGGCTGTCCTTCCACCTCAGACATCCAAGTAGCTGGAACTACAGATGCATGTCACCATGCCCAGTTAATTTTTTGATTTATTGTAGAGACGAGGTCTCCCCAGTTTGCCCTGGCTGGTCTTGAATTCCTAGGCTCACGCAATCCTCTCACTTCTGTCTTCCAAAGTGCTAGGATTACAGGCTGAGCCATTGCACCCAGCCAAAATGATTCTTAATGGTTGAAATCTAAAATAAATATAAATGGGTAACTATCTTACTAAAAGAAAGTAAATGACAGAATTTTGAAGTTTATCTAAAAATATATTCAACCAAGTTAAAACACACACACAGACACAGGCAAACACATGTTTTCAAATAGGATTAGGCCACTCATTAAAACGAAGTTATCGAAAATCAGCGAATAAAAGTCTAACAGTCTTACATTTTACTCTTCATTAATTTGGAATTTGAAGAGGAAAACACAATAGAAAACATAAACTATTCAGAACCATCTGATATGGATTCCTTTAAAAAAATTATGTTAAAATTTTAAAAGTAAAAACTAAAATAAACAGAATAAGTAAAATAATAATAATAAAGGTCATTAATGAAATTTACCAAATATTTACATGCTGGCAAGAAACATTTTTAGGACTCTTTTACCCTACCATCAGTAAGCTGATAATGCTTATTCTTTGATACCTTTTAAACAATTGAAAAGGATGAGAAGTTATTTAAATGAAGACATTCTGTGAACCCTTTGCGACAACTGCAACAGCAAGTGAAGCTAGAAATATGGCTGAATACTAAGCTCTAGGCCCCTCGTCCCCCTTCATGACACTGGCTTAGCAATACATGGGTCAAATTGACTTTGTGAGAATTTCAGCAGTCAACTTAAAAAGTTACAGTATACAGGTAAGTTCAAAACCAAGAAGAATTTCATTAGAGCATAAAAGAAAAAACATTGCTGTTTGCCCATCCTAGACCCACCTGGCATAATCATAGCATGATCTAGAGACGTCCCAGTCACAAGTTTTTCCCTCAATTGGAAAGAGAAAAACAGAACCAGAGTTCAGTGTTCCAGGTTTTGGGGAGAATAGTTTAGGAACTACTGTGTCTAATCTGACCCAGCAGTCCCTAAATTATTGGAAAAGCAGCATGATTTGAATGCCAGGTTAAGCACTATTGCACATTTAAATTCAGAAAACACTGTGTGAATTGCAGTCCCGGGGATACTGTGGTACTGCAGATGGACACAATGGCAAGAGTGCAGGTTCCTGAGAAGAAAACAGGGTAAAACCTTATAGCTGGGAAATTACAAACACATGTTCAAAGAAGATACACCCTGGAAAAGGGTTGAAAATCTCTAGCAAAACCGATTGGCAAGTCTTCTCCTGTACAATGTCAGCTTATATTGGAAAAAGAGATTATTTTACACACGCACAATTATTAACAAAATATCACAAGATACACAAAGAAAAAGAAAAACGTGGCCCAAGCAAAGGGGAAAAAATGAGTTTCCAGAAACTGATCCTAAAGAAACGAACAATGATTACCAAACAAAACTTCAAAATAAGCAAAACTTATTTATTATAGTACAAGAATACTATGTCCAGCAAAACTGTCCTTCAAAAATGAAGGAAAAATATTAAAACTTTTACAGATAAATAAAGGCTGACAGATTTCACCAGCACTAGATTTCCCCAACAAGAAGCATTAAAAAGAATCCTTTTAATTGAAATGAAAGAATGTTAGACAGTAACCCAAAAGCATATGAAAATATAAAGCTATCTTGTAAATTCATTTATATCATAATATTGATGCATAAATGACTTTTAATTATGTACATAATTTAAAAAACAAAACATAAAATAATTATGAATCTATGTTAATAGATATAAAATAAAAAAGATGTGATTTGGGACACCAATAACATGAAGAGAAAGGTGCAGAGATGTAAAGAATTAGGGTTTTAATATGCCATTAAAAATAAGCTATCAAAGCCAGACTCAGTGGCTCAGCCTGTAATCCTGTGCCTTGAGAGGCTGAGGTGAGTGGATTGCCTAAGCCCCCGGGTTCAAGACCCACCTGGGCAACTTGGTGAGACCTCACCTCTACAATAAATTAAAAAATTAGCCGGGTGTGGTAGTTCCAGCTACTTGGAAGCCTGAGGTGGAAGGATCACCAGAGCCCAGCAGGTCGAGGCTGCAGTGGCCGGGAGCAGCCACTGCACTTCAGTTAGGGCGACAGAGATTCCAACTCAAATAATAATAATAATAATAAGCTATCAGTTTAAAATAGACTGTTATAACCTTGAAATGTTCATGCAGTTTCCAAGGTAATCACAAAGAAAATACTTATAGAAGATGCATGAAAGAAAATGAAAAAGCAATCAAAGTGTTTCAACACACACACACACACACACACACACACACACACACACACACACACAAATAATCAATGTTACAAAGGAAGGTAGTAAGATTGAAAAGATAAAATAACTACAAGGCACAGAAAACAATTAACAAATATCCATAGCAAGTCATCCATTCTTTGTAATTACTTTAAATGTAAATGGATTAAACTCCCCAATGAAAAAATATAGATTGGCTAAATGGATAAAAACAAAAACAAATATGTACTCTCTATAAGAGATTCATTTTTTTAATCTAACAATACATTTAAGGTGAAAGTGAAAAGACATAAAAGATTATATGCAAATGGTAAACAAAATAAAGCAGAGGTAACTATATCAATAGAGGAGAGTATTGACAAGTGTCAAAAAAGGACATTACAGAGTGATCAAAAGATTCATTTACAAGGAAGATGATATAACAATTTTCAGTATATATGCTCGTAGCAAAACAGCTCCAAAATATATGAAGCAAAGATTGACAAAATTAAAAAGATAAATTAAAAGACAGCAACAGAAAAAAAGCAGGAAACGTTAATACTTTAAATAATGGATAGAACAGTCAAACAGTGGAACAATAAGGAAAGTGAGAACTTGAACACTATAGGCCAACTTAACGGACTGTAAGGTAAGTGGAGTCAGTTAGGCACTCTCACCTGGTGGGAACAAGACAGAGCTCCCTTAGTACTTGGCACTGGAACTTCTTACTAAGCAAACTAATGCATCTTGTTAGGTATAACTATTTGTTCCTAACCTGCCTGTGTGTCACTATTGTGTAGGTCTGCTTAAAAGCATACAGAGACAAACCTCAGTGTGGAGACCCGTTCCCCTTGTAATTGTCGGCTGTCACAATAACGATTAAAGATTGCAGTTATTATGGCCCAGCTCCTCTGTTCTCTGACCTGTCTGAATCCCATGTGAACCTGATTAGAAGGAACTGAACTCCCCCATCACATAGACAAATATGGTACACTTGACCCAACAAAAACAGAATATTTTTTCTCTTCAAGTTTTTTCTCTTCAGGTGCATATGCATTCTTCTGCAAAGATAAACTACAAATTAGCTCACAAAATAATTCTAAACAAATGTAAAAAACATTGAGTTCATACAAAGTATCTATCTTTTCCGATCAAGATGGAATAAAACTAGAAATCAATAGCATGAAGAAAACTGTAAAATCCACAAATGTGTGGAAATTTAATAGCAAACTCTTAAACAATGAGTCAAATATTACAAAGAAAATTAGAAAATATTTTGGGACAAAGAAAACAAGCCTGCAACAGATGAAATTTAAGAAACATAGTGAAAACAGTGGTAAGAGGGAAGTTTCTAGCTACAGATGCTTGAATTAAAAGAAAAATCAACAATTGTACTCTAACCTCAAGAAACCAGAAAGATAAGAACTTACAAAACCCCAAATTAGCAGGAAAAAATATAAAGATTAAGGAAAAGATTCAAAAGTAGAATAATTAAACAATGAAGAATTCAACAAAACTAAGCATTAGATTTTCAGTGATGAATAAAATCGACAAACAATTAGATTATCTAAAAGAAAGAGAATGAGAAAGAAGACTCAAATAACTAATTACAGAAATGAAAAAGGAAACATTACAACTAATGCCAATGGTTGAGAAACATCAAAAGATAATACTGTAAGCAATTATATACTAATAAATTGAGTAACCTAGAATGGATAAATTTCAAAAAGCATATTGCCTACCAAGACTGAATCATGAAGAACTTATTTAAAATAAGGAGAATAAACCAGTGTTAAAGGAGGGGGAAAAAAAGGAAAAGCACTGAAACATATGGCTTCATTGGAGACCTATACAAAAAATTGTTTAGAATAATTATTCACCAATCATCCTCAAATTATTTCAAAAATGGAAGAGCAGGAAATACTGCCAAACTTATCTCATGAGGCCCAAATTATCCTGATATCAACACCAGGCAAATATGCTACCAGGAAAATAAACAAACACACTACAGACTAATTAATATTCCTGATAAATATCAAAGTGGCAATCCTAAACAAATACTAGAAAAACAAATTTATCAGCATATTAAGAGGATTATATACCATCACCAATGTGATTTAGATTTATTCCTGGCATGCAGGGATAAGTAATCAAATATATATATATATATATATATAAAGTTTTATGTAAATATATACGTGTGATATATATCACATTAACACAATGCAGGACAATAATCTATGTGATCATCTACATGAATCTACATGAAAAGATAATTATTTGACAAAATTCAACACCTTTTTATAATAAAAAACTCACTAAACTAGAAACTAAACTAATTACTTCAACATTACAAAGACTATATAGGAAAAGTCTATGCTCAATGGTGAAAGATTGAAAGCTTTTCCTCTAACATCAGGAACAAGGCAAGAATACCCACTCTCAGCACTTCTATTCAACATAGTACTGGAAGTCTTAGGCAGAGTAATTAGACAAGACAAGGAAATAAAAGACACCCAAACTAGAAAGAAGCAAAAGAGTAAAATTATATCTGTCTAGAGAGTATGTGATCCTATATGTAGAAATTGCATATATTTACAAAAAAAGTTAAAATCAATAAATAAATTCAGCAAAGTGGCAGTTATAACATTAAAAAAAGTTGTGTTTTAATGCAATAATAATGAACAATCCACAAACAGAATTAAGAACTCAATCTCATATATACCAGTTTTCAAAAGAATAGAATGCATAGGAATAAATTTAATCAAGAAAGCTAAAGACATGCACACTGGAAACTTTAAAACATTGCTGAAAAAAGTAAAGACACAAATAAAGATACTTCATATTCATTTATTGAAAGAAGTAATATTGTTTAAATGTTCTTACAACCCAAGGCACTCTAGGGATTTAATACAATCCCTGTCAAAATCCAAGTGGTTTTTTTTTTTTCCTAAATGAAAGCAAATAATTAAAATGTATATGGATTACTAGAGACTCCAACAATTGAAAACAATTTTGAAAACAAAAACATAGTTGGAGGCTTCACACTTCCTTATTTCAAAGCATGTTACAAAGCTACAATAATTGCAAACAGTGCTGTCCTGGCATAAAAATAGACACTGAAACATGGATAAAATAGAGAGCCCAGAAATAAACCCTCACTTAAATGAGTAATGGATATACAAGTGTGCCCTGACTGCTCAATGTGGAATGCATCCTCTCTTAAACAAATGGTGTTGGTGAACTAGATATTCACATATGAAGAAAAAGAAGGAGGGGGAAGGAGGAGGAGGAGGAGGAGGAAGAGGAGGAGGAGGAGAAGAAGAAGGAAAAGAAGTTGTTTGACCTTTGCAATGCATCATATACAAATATTACTCCAAAATGAGTTAAAGATGTGAATGCAAGACAAGACTATAAAACCGTATGAAGACCACATAGGGCATAATCATAATATTGGATTTGGCAATGATTTCCTAGATATTACACCCAAAAGCACAGATGACAATAGCAAAAATAGACAAAGAACCGCATAAAAAAGCGAAAAGACAACCTACAGGAAAAAAAATTTGCAGATCACATAGCTGATAAAAAGTAAATACCAGAATATATTAGAAACTCCTACAACTCAATGACAGGAACATATTAACCCAAAATAAAAATAGACAGTAAACTTGATGAGATATTTTTCAGAGTAAGCTATATAAATGACCAACAGTATATGAAAATATGCTTTACATTACTGATCATTAGAGAAATGCACATTAAGACCACAACAAGTTATCATCTTACACCCACTGGAATAGCCACTATCAAAAAAGAAAAGAACAAGTGCAGTTAAGAATGTGTAGAAGCTTTAACACTTCTGCACTGATAGTGGGAATGTAAAGTGATACAACTGCTATCCAAAAGGCTATAGGGGTTCCTCCAAATTTTAAAAACGTAACTACCTCATGATCTGATAATCCCACTTCTGGGCTAATAGTCAGTAGGTTTGAAAGCAGAATCTCAAAGAAATATATACACACCAATTTTCATTGCACCATTATTCATAATAACCAAGATATGGAAGCAACTGATGAAAAAAATGATTAAACAAAATGTGGTAAATACACAAAACACAATGTTATCTAGCCTTAAAAAAAGGAATCCTTTTTCATACTACAACACAGGTGAACCTTGAAAACACCATGCTAAGTGAAATAACTCAGTTGCAAAAAAAAATTCTGTATGCTTGCACTTACATGAGGTATGAAAAGTAGAAATGTTAATTGTCAAGAACTGGGAGAAAAAGGAAATTGAAAGCTGTTTAATAGGTGTTGATTTTCAGTTTTGTAAGATGAAATGTATAGGTGAACTGTTGCATAATAATAAAAAATAGAACTCATAATGCTGAACTATACACCTAAAATTATTATGATGATGAATTTCATTTTTATCACAATAAAAATGAAAAAAACATAAATGAGATATTGTTGTATTATAATATCTTTTGAAATTACTTCATTATCACCTACTTGTATTTTGATATTTAAAATAATCTATCAAATAATTTTGGTAAAAATGAAGATTAATGCTTCAAACTTAAGGATTCAATAACATCACAAATAAGATTATACTTATAGACTGAAGTCACTTTTGCTATTTCATTTCTGTTCAGTTGTCAAGTTGTGGAAGTTAAAATAATTAATCAAATATGAAACTTCTGAAGAACTTGAAAGAAGCATTCAGTTATGCTTCCTTTTATATAACTCTTTGAATATAGAAATTAATAATACATAATTGTTTAAAACCTCTCTATGGTTAATATTCATTCTTAAGAAGCCAGGATTTTTTTTTTTCATATTTTATTGGGTACAAATCAGGGTTTGGTATAAAATGTTCATTATGCAGCTACCCTTGTTGACGAGGTATGCACCCCCTTGCCCTGGCATTTTCCCTCTACTGCTAATCCCTCTCCCCTAGCTGTTTCCCACTACAGTCAAAACCTTTCTTATAATATTATGATAATTGTTCAAGGTCCACTTATGAGTGAGAAATTGTGGTACTCAGTTTTCTGTTTCTGTGATACATCACTGAGTATGATAGACTCTAATTCCATCCAAGTGACTGCAAAATTCATATGTTTGTCCTTTATGACTGCCTAATATTTCACTGTGTATATATACCACATTTTTTATCCAGTTCAGTTTCAATGGGCAGCATGGTTGGTTCTATGTTTTTGTTATTGTGAATAGGGCTGCAATAAACATGCATGTGCAGGTATCTATTTGGTAGAATGACTTGAGTTCCTTCAGGTGTATTCCCAATAGGGGGATTTCTGGGTGCATAAGGAAGGTCAATTACTAGTTATTTCAGAAATCGCCATACTGTCTTCCAGAGAGGCTGCACTAGTGTGCATTCACATCAACAGTGAAGAAACATTCTTTTTTCTCTGCATCCTCACCAGCATCTGTTGTTGTTTGTTTTATTAATGATGGTCTTTCTTACCGGGGTCAGGTGGTATCTCAATGTGGTTTTGATTTGCATTTCTCGGATGATGAGGGAGGCTGAGTAGTTTTTCATGTGTCTGCTGGTTGCCCGTATATCTTCTTTTGAGAAGTGCCTATTCAGGTCTTTTGCCCAAGTTTCAATGGGGCTGTTTATTTTTTTCTTTTCAGTGTGTTTCAGTTCCTTGTAGATCCTAGATGTTAGGTCTTGGTCAAATATACAGTTGGCAAATATTTTTCCCAGTCTGTGGACTGTGTCCCCGCTCTCTCTGTGGTTTCTTTGGCTCTGCAGAATCTCGTCAGTTTGAAGAGGTCCCACTTGTCTATATTATATCTTATGGCATGGGCACTTGGAGTTTTGATCAGGAATCAGTTGCCAGTTCCAATTTCTATAAGGGTGTCTCCTGCATTTTCTAAGGTTTTTATAGTTTGAGGCTTTACGTTTAGGTCTTTGATCCATTTAGAGTTGATTTTTTTGTATGGTGATAGGTAGGGGTCCTGTTTCAGTCTTCTACATGTGGTCAGTCAGTTTCCTAGCACCATTTACTGGGTTCTTCTCTCCCTGGTGGCTGTTGGAGGAGGCTTGGTCAAAGATGAGTTGGTTGAGAAATTGAAGTTTTTGCTTCTGGAATCTCTAACTTGTTGCATTGGTCCATATGCCTATTCTTGTTCCAATATCAGGCCGTTTTGATTACCGTAGCCTTTTAGTAAAGTTTGAAGTCTAGAAGTGCGATTCCTCCTGCTTTGAAGAAACTAGTTATTTTTCAATTCTTGAGCTTCTTTATTATTTGGCAATATATTCTTTAACATCAAAGAAATCCCCATGCATAGTGACATTTAATGGTATCATGGTTACATCAATTCCAGACAAAAATTTTAAATATTAATTTTAAAATTGATTTTACTTTCAACATCTGAATACATAGAAAGTATTAAAATTAAGTAAGGCAAATGATTAGCGAAGAAAATAAATATTCAGCTGGGCTTGGTGGCTCAGCCTGTAATCCCGCACCTTTGGGAGGCTGAGGTGAGTGGATTGCCTGAGCCCGCGGGTTCGAGACCCGCCTGGGCAGCGAGACCTCATCTCTACAATAAATCAAAAAAAAAAAAAATCAGCCGGGCGTAGTAGCGCATGCCTGTAATTCCGGCTACTCGGAAGGCTGAGGCGGAAGGATCGCCAGAGCCCAGCAGGTCGAGGCTGCGGTGGCCGGGAGCGGCCACTGCACTCCAGTCTGGGCGACAGAGTGAGACTCCAACTCAAAAAAAGAAAAAAAGAAAAGAAATATTCAAATAAGCCATATTTAGTAATTATGACATGTATTCAGTTAAGATACTTAATGAATACGAGGCTATTGGTAGTTTTTTCCTCCCTGAAGCAATATGTTTAACATAACATTAGTAAGAGTCTTGAAACACATAAGAAAAGAATTCAGTAAACTCATGAAAGTAGTTTTATTCATTTTTTTCCACTCGATATCCACTGCCTGTAGGAAGAATCAGGGTCCTTTTCTGAAGGAGTACTATTAAACCAGGCCCAGTGTGAAGCCAGGGGAACTAACAGGTTTTGTTATGCATCTGTGTATTAACTTCTCAGAATTTTTAAAAATATGACGTCAATTTCTATTTCTTTACTAAGACCTCTGACATGCTGTTTGGGTTTGCTCTTTCTCCAGGAAAATGAATTAAGATTCACAAGGGATAAGACATTATTATCCCATGGAGAACCCTGATAAAGTCTGTCACTCATGATGTCTACCATTAAATTCAAGAAAGTTGTTTCCAGTTTCGTTAGGTGTTAGACTAGTACTGTGTTTCTTAAAGTAGATTAGAAGACTCTTCTGGACCTTTTAATACTATTCAAAGGTGGCTCTTGTGATAAGTAAATGACATAAGTAAACATCTTGACCAGCTTCTTTCATCAACATCTGTCAGAACTTTTAATATGCTAATACAGTCAATCATCAAAAGTAAGCACAGGTTGCAAGATTTTCCAAATATAAATGACATGAAATTCTTTTTTCTTAAGCATCTCCTGGGTCTAAATTCAGGTGAAACATCTTGGTTTTTTGGCACCACTCACAGCAGGCCAATAAGGACCTGGAGACATTTGAGCATCCCATATGCCTCACTCATGTTAAAATTTCTCTTCCCCTCTCTACTCACTAGTCAAGATCTATTCTCAAACAGTGTTAAACGTTTCTCTATTTTATCTTGATGAGAAGATTCTACTTCCTTTCTGGCATTTAAAAATAGTTAACCATTTTACAGAAAGTCATATCATGGAAATAATATGGATTTTAAGTCTGGAGACAGATTTCCCTCTGCCACTCACCAACTAATTAACTTGGAAAAAATAGTCATCAATGTAAATCTGGTGCCTTTTTGTTTACCAATCAGTTTGAGGAAATATTAAGTGAGAAACTGATTGTCAAAATGCCTGTGACTTTAAAGGTATAATGTGAGTCATTAAATGATTTTTTATTTTTTTAGTTTGTTCATAATTGTTTCTCCAACTGTTTGGCACAAATAAAAAAAATATTCAACAAGGACTATAGGCTATCGTTAGAAATTGCTTTAGAATGGGGTTCACGCTAAGGCAAGACTCATTTTCCCCATACGAGTTGACAGGGGACACTAAACTATTTTTGGTGAGTTGGTTATATATCCCAGATTTGACTAATAAACGTATGTAGAAATAAAGCCTCTGTTTTCTTAATGTATCTCCACACGAGTAAAAAATGTAATCAAACAACTGCATGTTACCATTTCACTTGTGAAGATGACTTACATGAACTGACAAATATGTTATTCATTGTGTTTGAGGGAAGCCTCACCGTCTGATTCAACACCTTTTCTTACCTTCTTAGATCATGCACAATGGTTGGGCTGGACTTTAATCTGCATGTTAATATTATGACAGCAAAGGGGAGTGATCCCAATTACTAAATTACTCTGAATGTGCCTTGATTGAATGTGAAAGTTATGGTGTTGGGGTATCCAAAATAGGAAAAGAGGAAGTCAAGTTATCCCTCTTTGCTGATGATATAATCCTATACCTTGAAACTCCAAGAGAATCTGTCAAAAACCTGCTTGCACTGATAAAGAACTTTGGCAAAGTCTCAGGGTACAAAATAAATGTACAAAAGATAGTTGCATTCGTATACACCAACAACAAGCAGGCAGAGACCCAAATTAAAATAGCCGCAAAATAAATGAAATACCTGGGCATCTTCCTAACCAGAGAAATGAAAGACCTTTACAATGACAACTACAAAACACTGCTCAAAGAACTCCAAGAAGACACAAACAAATGGAAAAATATTCCATGAACATGAATGGGAAGAATCAACATTAAAATGTCCATCTGACCAAAGGCAATATACAGATTCAATGCAATGCCCATTAATTTACTGACATCATTCTTCTCAGACATGGAAATTATAATACTGAAATTCATATGGAAACATACATGACCACGAATAGCCAAAACAATCATTAGCAAGAGAAACAAAGCAGGAGGTGTCAAACTTCCAGACTTCAAATTTTACTATAAGGCTACAGTAATCAAAACAGCCTGGTATTGGTACAAGAACAGGCACATAGACCAATGGAACAGAATAGAGATTCTGGAAGCAAAGTCTCAATTTCTAAACCAACTCATCTTTGACAAAGCTTCCACCAATAACTACTGGAGAGAGGAGAACCTATTCAGCAAATGGTGCTGGGAAAACTGATTGATCACATGCAGAAGATTAAAACAGGACCTCTACCTATCACCATACACAAAAATCAACTCCAAATGGATCAAAGACCTAAACGTAAAACCTCAAACTATAAGAATCTTAAAAACGCAGAAGACACCCTTATGGAAATTGGAACTGACAACCAATTCCTGTTCAGAACACCAAATGCCCATACCTTAAGAAATAAGATAAAGTGGGACCATATCAAACTAATGAGCGTCTGCAAAGCAAAAGAAAACATCATGAGAGCATGGAGACAGCTCATAGAATGGGAAAAAATATTTGCCAACTGTATATCTGACAAAGGCCTGACATCTAGGATCTACAAGAACTCAAATGTACCAAAAGGAAAAACACACACAGCTCCCTTAAAAAGTGGGCAAAAGACATAAATAGACACTTCTCAAAAGAAGATATACAGGCAGCCAACAGACACATAAAAATGTGTTAAGCTTCCCTCATCATCAGGGAAATACAAATCAAAACCATACTGAGATACCACCTAACTCCGGTTAGACTGATTATCATTAATAAAACAAACAACAGATGCTGGCAAGGATGAGGAGAAAAGGGAACACTTTTGCACTGCTGGTAGGAATGCAAACTAGTACAACCACTGGAAGACAGTATGGCAATTTCTGAAAGAACTAGAAATTGACCTTCCATATGACCCAGCAACCTCACTATTGGGAATATATCTGGAGGAACTCAAATCATTCTACAAAAAATATACCTGCACACATATGTTTGTTGCACCTTTATTCACAATAATGGAACCAACAATGTTGCCCATCGAAGCCGGACTGGATAAAAAAAAAAGTGGTACATATACACAATGGAGTATTATGCAGCCATAAAGAAGGACAAACATATGGACTTTGCAGCAACTTGGATGGATTTAGAGTCGATTATACTCTGTGGTCTATCAGGGAAGTAAAGAACAGAGTACCATATGTTTTCACTCATAAGCGGACCTTGAACAATTATTATAATACTCAAAGAGGGGGCTTGGCAGTAGTGGGAAACTGCCAGGGGGGTGTGGGTGGGGATTGGCAGTTGAAGGAAACTGCTAGGGGAGGGAGGCACACACCTCACCAACAAGAGTACCTGCATAACCAACTTTTGCACAGTTAACCCTGAAATGTACCCCGTATCTCTATAATAACAAAAAATGTTAAAAAAGAAAGCTATGATGTCAACCAGTCACCTGTGACGCCATGGTGTATACTACTTCCTGCTTAGTTCCATAAGAAAAATGACTTGCAAATTCATTAGACACACACACATGTACACAACTTTCTTAACAGTTTCCTTCACCTTGGTTAGGATATAAATTGTTGTACTTAAATTTAAAGAAGTTTTTATAATTGACTGATAATTACACAAGATAGAAGACACAGAAAAACATTTATTTGCTTTTCTATTAGGTTGCTCATCACTCCATTATGAGCTTACTGGATGGAGAGGGATTTTCTCCATGCTTGTGTCTCTGTCCCACTCCACCCCACAATGAAATCTTTATCTTAAGACTTCCTTCTAAAACAAGGCCTACAGTTGCTTTGTCCCTTTGCATTACCTTTTAAAACTGAAAACTCAAATGAAGTAATCGTTTTATTTAGTTTTTTGCTAATAACCTTATTTTGTTGAATATTTTTAGAATTACAGAAAATATTAATGACATACAGTTCCCATCTACACATCACACAATTTTCCCTATTTTATTATATTATATAAGTATGGTTTGCTATGATTAATGAACTAATATCAAAACACAAAGTCCATAGTTTGTTTATTTTTTATTTTTTACCTAATGTTCTTTATATATTCCAGAATTTGATCCAGGATACTTTATTATTTCAAGTTGACATGTCTTGTTAGGTTCTGTATGGCTGTGAAATTTCCTCAGATTTTTCTTGCTTTGAAGACCTTGACAAATTTTGAGGAACACCAGTTATGTATATTTCAGAATGTGCCTCAGTTGGAATTTTTCTGGCATTTTTCTTCTGATCACACTGGGTTTGGGGTTTTGGCATGGAAGATCACAGAGGTAAGGCATGTCACTTCATCACATTATATCAAGGTTATGTTTTCAACATAATTTATCACTGTGATGTTGACCTTAATCCACTAACAGGGATAGTGTTTGTCAGATTTTTTCGCTGCAAAGTTACTTCTCTCCACCCCACATTCAGTGTTCTTTAGAAGAAAGTCTCTGTGCAGAAATGACACTTAAGAAATGAAGAATGATGCTCTCTTTCTTTAAGGTGAAGTATCTATGTAATTTATTTGGAATTCTTCTGAACAGGAGATTTGTCTCTCTCTCCCATTGATTAAGTTATAAAATCATTCATTACCGTTGATATAAATCATATAGTTATTTAAAATTTTAGCTTAAAACTCAATAGTACATTATTATTGTAATCATTTTATTATTTTCTTTTATTATTTGCTCATATTGCTTTGCCCTTGGTCACTGAGAGCTCTTTCAAGTGACTCATATGTGTCTTCACATGTGGGTTGGTTTGTTTTTGTATTTGTTTTTAAGCACTTTCTAACTCTCTAGGATACTATGTTGCTCCAGGCTCAGCGTGTATGATTCGTTGCACAGTCCTAGAAGCAATATTTCTCCAAGGATTCCTGGTTCCTGCTATTGAACAATGTGATTTAAAACCAAGGACGTGACACTGGAGGTGCTCCTTACTGCTGGAGTGTCTATTACTTGGGGTCCTTTCAACTGAGACAGCAAATAAATATATGTCCATATGCAAACTCATTTGTATATTCAAATCTACACCTTCTTCCATATGCAACGATGTGCATCTAATGTTACATTAAATGTGGGTTTATGCTGATATCACCAACTCTAATTTATTACCAGTCAGGTCACTAGCCTCCTTCTTTTGCTTCTCTGTAAACTCCCACTCCAACAGTGTGAAACCAGGCTTCCAAATCTGCCATCTATTTACATAATTACTCAATTCCAATGCACATTGTAGTAGAAATAGTTGTTTCCCAAGGGAAACAACTTGAGAACTAGAGTGCAGGGGTTTGTCCAGGTCCATTTTGCCTTTAGTTTTATACTCCACTCGTTTCCATCATTACGGAAAACAGCAACTTTTCTTCCTAAACCCTTCAGTAAAAATGTTTCATACATTTTGTTTTGGTAGTAAAGACAGATTCTTTCATTACTTTCTTACTTCTTGGGATTGCCCTACCTCTTGATCATTTGTTTTCACTTTCAAATCTTAAAATTCAATCAATGTTGCTATAAAGTTCAATTTTTTTGACAAATCAATAATGTCATGTATCTATGATTAAAGTGTAATAGCAGCGAGGAATAGTTTCAGCACCTTAAGTCCCATGCTTTCCACATTTCAGTTCTCCTCCCCAAATTCTTGGCAAACACTGACTTTTAAATCTCTCTGTAAGCATACATTTTTCAGAATGTCATATAATTTGAATCATTTAGCATGAAGCTTTTTCACATTGCCACCTTTCATGTTGAAGTTTTCATTTAACTATCTTCCATGTCTTTTCATGACCCAATATATTTCTTTTTATTACTGAGCAATTTTTCTTTGTAAGAATGTGTACCACAATTTATCCATTTACCTATTGGAGGGCATCTTGGTTGCTTCCAATTATTGGCTGCTGAGTATTCACAGGTAGGATTTTGTAGACATAAGTTATTAAATCAGTTGGATATATCCCTAGGAGTGCAATTGCTAAACTGTATGATAAGTATATAAATAACTTTATAAGAAACTACCAAATGGTCTTCCATAGTTACTGCATCATTTTGTATTTACATTAGCAATTAGTAAGAGTTCTTGTTATTCCACATCCTCAGGGGCATTTGAGTTTGACAATTTTTGAATTTTACCCATTTTAATAGGTGTGCAATGGTGTCTCCATGTTGCTTTAGTTCATACTTTTCCAGTGATGGATTACATTGAGCATATTGTCATATGCTTATTTGCAAATTCATATATCTTCTTTGGTGAGGTGTCTGTTCAAATCTTTTGCTTATTTTTAGCTGAGTTCACTTTCTGTATTGTTACCTTTTGAGTATTATTTGCACATCTTGGATGTCTGTATCAGATATTTAAGAAAATATATTATCCAAGTTTGTGACTTTCATTTTCTTAATAATGTCTTTTGCAGAGCAAAAGTTGCTGTTGTCAATAAAGTCTAACATCAATTTTTTTTCATGAACTTGCACTTTTGATATTATATCAAAAAAGGCATTGCCAAATACAAGGTAATATATATTTTTGACTCTTAGAAATTTTATGCGTCACATTTTGCATTGAAGTCTGTAATCCATTGTGAGTTATATTCTGTGAAAGCTGTTAAAGCCTGTGACTAGATTTATTTATTTGTTTATTTTGCATGTGGCTGTCCAATTTTCAATTGCTACAGCACCATTTGATGAAAATATTATCTTTTCCATATATTTGCTTTGTTTTATCAAATGTCAGTTGATTATACATACAATTTGCACGGGTCAATTTCTGAGCTCCCTATTTTTCTTTTATTGACCTATATCCTTATTTGCTCACCAGTAGTAAGCTGTCTGGATTGATATAACTTCTATGGTAAGTTCTGAAGACAGGGAGTGTCAATTCTTCTACTGTGTTCTTCTTCAACCTTGTCCTGACTATTCTGGTTCTTTTGCTTTTCTACATCAACTTTGCAATATATGTCTTTATGACTCCAGTGTAGTTTTCCCAAAAATTTTATTGAGAATGTGTTAAATTTATAGATGGAGTTGGAAAGAATTGTCATTTTAATAATATTGAGTCTTCCAATCAATTATTTCTAAATTTATTTAGCTCTTCTTTAATTCCTTCAAAAAAGTTTTATAATTTTCTACATACACAAGCTGTACATATTTTGTAAGATATATATCTATGTATTCCATTTTTTCATTTGGCATTATTCCAGATTGTTTTGTTTTGTTTCAAATTTTATTTATTCATTACTGATTTACAGAAATAGCAAGCATCTTTTGTATATTAGTTGTATATCTTGCAACCTAGATATACTCATTTATTTGCTTCTGGGATTTTTGTTAGTGTTGATTGTTAACATTGAGTGTTATTGTTATTGTCGTGATTGATTATATTGGATTACAATATATCACTTATAAAAAATGACAGCTTTAATTCACTTTTTATATCTGTATGTCTTTTTTCCATCCCTATCATATTCATTAGTTCAGATTTCTGGTATAATATTATATAAAAGTAGCAAGGCAGGACCAGGGCCATATCTAGTCTACTGATGAGCCCTTAAAGGCATTCTTCATTTCCATTATGGTGCTTTTTGTTTCCATTATTCTCTTTTGATTCTCTACTTCTATTACCCTCTGTTCAGACATGTGTCCACTTTTCCCTTTGGGGCCCTAACTTATTTTAAACTTACCAGCATAGAACTCTAAAACCTGTGTAATTTCTGAGTCTAGTTCTGGTGCTTGTTTTGCCTCTTCTTAATGTATTTCTTACCTTTAGATTGTGTTACATGCATCATAATATTTGCGAAAAACTGGACATAAGGTCTAAAGTAATAGAAAATGAGGTAGAAAGCCTTCAACTTGAGGTTTTATGTTTATCTGTCTTGGAGCTGTGCTTGTTTAATGTTTACTACAGCTGTAGTTTCCGAGAACTTCAGATTCCTCTGGTGTCCTTATATTTTTGTTTCTCCTTTTGTTGTCTTTAAATCTCCCTAGTAACTTCTTCAGAGTATGTCTTATAGCTCTTTCCATCGTAATCAATTGTTATTTTATTGAAGCCTTGTTGATACAGTGCTAAGATGTGAGAGAAAAAAGCATTTATAATCTTATGATTAAACTTTCATTTTTTAGTGGGACTGAGTTTCTGAACTTTGACCTCCAGATGTGTTTCATAGCCTTTTCATTTTCTTCTATGTGAGACACAAAGGTTGGGGGAGGAATGCTAATGTTCCTTCCCTGATGTAAATAGCCTCAGGTATAGGGTTTTCCGCAGGAGAACAAGCCTGTACTTTAGGGAACTTTTTGGACATTTACAGAATGGTTATCTTTTCCCTTCCTCTGCACAGAACATGAGAATTTTTTTAATTCACTACTAAAAACTAGCATGGCTCCTGGGAGTAAAACCTGTGAAAGTGTGAGACCTTCACCTTAGGTCTGGGCACCCAGAAGTTTCTCACCTCAGTTTAATCTGCACAACCTCCAGAAAATCATTTTAAAAATGATCATTCAAGTGCTTCTTCTTGTTTATGGCACTAACAATGTATGCTCCAGATGAAATACTCCCAGATGTGATTCTTTATAATTTCAAGGCAATGTTTTGACCTGTGATCCTCAATTTTCCAATGAACTGACATAAGTCATTATTTCTTTTTTCTTGTAAGAATGGGAATTATGGCTTCCAAGCTCTGGAGGTGAAACTGAAACTCAGCCTCCCGCACAATCACTTAACATCCTAAGGATCTGTAGGAGTGTTCCGCTTCTATTTCATATTTCCAACTTTCTTTGTTTCTTGACCCGTCCAGAAGAGGTTTATTAATTGTATTGATGTTTCAATAGGCCACTGTGAATAAACCAATTATTCTCTTGATAAAATTTTAAGCTCTCTTCAGATTTGCTTATAATAAGTGGAGATTTTCACACATATAAAATAATTTAAACCTAGGAATAAGGAGTAGGATCCTTTTGAAAGCTTTGCTTTACATACAAATGCTACTGTACTTCCCAAGTGGTTTTACCACTTTTCACTCTTATCACCAGTGAATAAGAGTACACTAATCCAGCCGGGCTCGGTGGCTCAGCCCGCAATCCCGCACCTTTAGGAGG
Source organism: Carlito syrichta (assembly GCF_000164805.1). NCBI lineage: Eukaryota > Metazoa > Chordata > Mammalia > Primates > Tarsiidae > Carlito > Carlito syrichta. The sequence goes on along the minus strand of NW_007255840.1, from coordinate 192,202 downwards.
CTGAGGTGAGTGGATTGCCTGAGCCCGCGTGTTCAAGACCCGCCTGGGCAGCGAGACCTCATCTCTACAATAAATCAAAAAATCAGCCGGGCGTGGTAGAGCATGCCTGTAATTCCGGCTACTTGGAAGGCTGAGGCGGAAGGATCACCGGAGCCCAGCAGTTTGAGGCTGCAGTGGCCGGGAGCAGCCACTGCACTCCAGTCTGGGCGACAGAGTGAGACTCCAACTCAAAAAAAAAAAAAAAAGAGTACACTAATCCACATGCATATAAGCATTTACACTGTGGGACCTTTTATATTTTGATAGTCTTGTGGTTGTATAATGGCATATCTAATGGTGATCTTAATTTATATTTCTCTGATTTATGAGGCATACACACACACACACACACACACACACACACACACACACACACACACACACACCCAAACACACACTGTCTACCAATTAGTTTTCTTTGGTAGGTAAGATTCAACCCTTCTTGTATGCCACTGTGTGTGTGTGTGTGTGTGTGTGTGTGTGTGTGTGTGTGTGTG